>NC_081428.1:20386037-20492133 GCF_949786415.1 Peromyscus eremicus | reverse complement strand
AAGTTTTCAATACTAGTAAAACCACGAAATAGTCACATACGGTGCTAGAATTGAGGTAAATCAAGTTCGGTTGTATTTTTGTGGTGTGCTGGCCATATGTGTTTTGACCTACTGTTTAAATAGGTGACACGTGTGTGTGTGTGTGTGTGTGTGTGTGTGTGTGTGTGTGTGTTACTAGCAAAGAGACAAAACCTCACCAAAGCAAACTCAAAAGGAATGAGTTTGCCCGCCAGTATATGTGTGTGAGTAGAAGTAATTCTATCCAAAATTTTCCAGAGTAACTTCTGTATACTGTATAGTATGCAATATTCACTAAAAGACAGTAATTAAAAAACATCAATTTGAAGCTTGTATCCATAGTATTAGAAACATACAGTTAGCCATGGCAATCGTTTAGAATATAAACCAGAAAAACAAAAAACACCCAAACCAAACCTTTTCTGTCAGGAGTGTTTGACCTTGGCGTTGTTTAGAGGTGCTGGTGTGAGGGAGAATAATACACAGACTGTCTTCAGTAAGTTTTCTTGCTGTCTAGAGCTCTCCCTGCAATGCCCCACACCCTCGCCTTGTCCTGTCTCCCACAGCCGAGGCTGGTATGGTCGTCCATAATAGAGATGATGAGACCCAGAAGCATGTCTCAATGGTTCTGTTTGGTGTTGATACCTAGCAGAATGGTCCTTTCCCACATACGCAGAAGCTGCTTTTTTTCTCTACTTTACATAAAATTCAGAGCTTTTGTTTGCATTAAAGCGATAGATTTATACTGTTTTCCCAATGATACTAGGGGCTTTTTTTTTTTTTTTTTTTTTTTTTTTTTTTTTTTTTTTTTTTTAGGACAGTGCCTATCAAAATAACAAAAGAGAAGCCTCTTCTTCTCCCTTCTCATTTGCTCTGACAGCAGCATGAGGAAGAGAGGAGGGAACAACCCTGGAAACGATAGTTCCTCCAAGCGCTCAGCCAAAATGTGGCCTCTCTCACCCACTCCACGGGCTGTGGGCATCTGGACTTTGGAAAGATTTTGTGGTATCCATGAGCCTAAGTAGCTTGGTTATTTTAACAACATTTTTCTCCAGTAAGGTTGCTGAAAGGATAGAATTAGACAATTCAAGTCGAAAGGAGGTCTTCCTCTCTCTGAGAGATTGACAACAGTCTTCACGTTTTCCAGGTACCCATTATTAAAATCATAATAATTAGAGAAATCTCACAGAAGTCACCTGTAATCACACCCACCCCTTTCTGCCACACTTAGAACGTTTTTTGCCATCACGAAATCAGACAGTGAGGCGACCCCATTCTTTGCTATCTTAATTTTTTTAAAAAATTTGTTATTTAATCTCTCATTTGTTTTCTCTTCATTGCGCACTAGCATATTTCCAGGTAGTTTGGAAGACACACACTAGGATTGCAATTCTAGTTTGCAGTTTAGTAGGATAAAAATACCAACCATTTGCAAGTAAAGTGTTCTTAGTTCCAGATTTTAAACCTGACATATAAGACATTTAAGTGTTGGAGACTCAGCTCAAGTGAAAGACACAATATTTAATAATAGTAATTCTTTAGAAGGTAGACCATAAGCCACCTGTGTGGTCCCATGGATCAATGTCAGTAGCTCTCAGCATCCAAGCACATCCTGGTGTTATAAAGACCTGGAATGACGGGAAACCTTTTGCTAATCCCCATGCTTTGAGAACAGTGGACTCTGAACTGAGCATGGTGGTACTTGAGAACAGGTGGGTAGTCAGCTCACAGGAGACCATAAAAACAAATGCTCTATTTGGTAGGAAAATGCCCTCTGCTTGACAGTAAGTGGATGAAGCCTTTGCAAAATCGAGATTTTTGAAAGGGGCTTCATAAACGTGGTGAGTAAGGCCCTGGATTGTTTGTGGAAAGAGACAGAAAACATTCTGTGAGCTGAAGAGAATCTTCCTACTCTTTCTCCAACTAGCTTCAAGTCAGGAAAAAATTAATTAGGAACTGGAAAATTTCCCACAAGGATATTGCTTATGACTTAACTATGATACAAGTGATTCAAATGCATTGGAAAATCAACAACATTTCAATGTTTAGTGTAGCAGTACTTTCTCTAGTTTTATATAATGCAGGCTTTGTCCTTAATTAAAAATATACTGTTATTAATTGAAACTGCTAATCATTTATATTGGAATAACTATAGGTACTGATTCCATTGCTAGTGAATTTAGCTTATGCCTTAGAGTACTATTATAAATGTTTTGTTTTTACAGATTTGAGCAGAAAATGTATTCCACTCATAACCCTTAGGCTTTACTTGGTGAATTCTAATGGTTCTTAAGGAAAAAAAATGTTAATAAATGTCAATATTCCAGTCTTCCTCTTCTTCTCAGTCAAGACTGCAGATGCTGCAATTCCTGTGTGTATGTTGTACCTGCTTCCTCTGCAAAATAAGAAAATATTTTAAAATTCGTTTCCAGCTCATCTTCAAATTCCACTGATCTCGTTCAACTTCTGCCTGAGTGGGAAACATGCCAGGTCCAAATACAATGATCTGCTGCATTTCTCCTCTGCATTATAATTTTTCTCTGCTTTAGTGAACTGTGTTCTATAAATTTCAGCACATTTCACACACAGATCATCTAGGCAGATTTAGTCAGTCCTTCTCATTCACACATCCCTGCACACAAAATTTCATCAAATGTTTTGCTATCTTTTTTTTATTTTGCAAATGAAAATATGTTCTGAAATATTCTTGCTGAAAGAAACAAGAAGGGATTCCATGGGAAGTTTTTGATGTCACCTTGAAGAAATTGTCACACACCATCTGCTGGTTTATTGAGCATACAGAGTGTCAATGCTGATGAATTCTCCTTGAATAAATGACACATATTGACAGCCACCAACCATGTCCTAATGATCAGATTCATGCCAAGATGCCTTGAAATACACCTGGCTTAAATTACACATGCGCCTTTCATATTTATGGAGTGACTAATGGCCTTAGTCATCTATTTTGGTTTGTACTGCTAGGTGTGGCTTTCCATGCAGCTCACAAACAAGAAGGCTGTCTTCTCTGTCTTCATGGTCCTTGTGTCCCCTAAGGATTCTTTCTCTGTGGAGGATGTGCAGGCTAACAAGACATCATTTTAGTCACACATCAAAGATCATTTAGGGATGAAACTTGCTGCTTTACTACTAGATGGACTAAGATGAATGTGGGGGCAAGGTAGATGATAACTATGGCAGAGACAAGACCACTGTTCTGTAAATTATAAAGTCTTTAAGATCATAGAAGAGGGCTGATAAAATTAATAAATAACTAATTAAAAAATAAAGTTCATTTTATGAATCATGTGAAAAAAATTACAGACTACTTCACAATCTCAGTTGGAGAATTGGCCTCTGGACACACTAGATGAGAGATAAAAACATTCAGTCAGCTGCTGGGTAACCAGCATTCTGACATTGTTTCACATTAATAGTCAGTATCATAGTGTTCATATTTCTGCTATTAGTGACAGCACAATCAATCACTCACTCAATCAATCAATCAAAAAAAAACAGAATTAAGCTTGGTGGGATGATTCTGTGGGTAAAGAATTTGCCATTATCTGTCACTAATAGCAGGAGTTTGCCATGAAAATACAGGACATGCTATGGACCCTCAGAATCCATATTAAAATAACCGGGCACATAGGCACACACTTGTAATCCTGGACTGCTCAGGCAGAGACAGGAGGATGCCTGGGCCTTGTAGGCCAGTGAGTCTAGGCAAGTCAGTGAGGTCAGAGTTCAGTGAGAGGTTGTCTCAAAAGATAAGGTGCAGGGTCTGGAGAGAGATGACTCAGCAGGTAAGAGCCCTGGCTGCTCTTCCAGAAGACCTGGATTTGGTCCCTAACACTCACATGGCAGATTACAACCCTTTGTAATTCCAATTTCAGAATATCTGCCAGAGGCCGCTGGCCTCTATGGCAACCTAGCACACATGTGGGGCACATTCATCCATTCATCCATCCATCCATCCATCCTTCCACCCATCCATCCAAGCAAATACTTAATACAGATAAAATAAAAATAAGTAAATCTTTTCAAATAATAAAGTGAAGTTATAGAGGAAGACATTGGATATCAGCCTCTGGCCTACACACACACACACACACACACACACACACACACACATACACATACACACACACACACACATACACACACACACACACACATACACACACACACACACATACACACACAAACACACATACGTACACATACACAAACAGATATGCATACACACAAATACACGTACACACACTCACACATACACAAACACACACAAATAATAAAAATAAATCTACCTAAAAATTTGTATTTATAAACCCCAACCACCTGAAAAACTAAAGGTTTTGATAAGATTCAATCTCAGTATCACTTATCTTAACTGACTTATTCTTGTTTCCTCAATATATTTTTGTATAGTTTTTCAAACATTTCTTGCTTTATTTACTATTTTGTCGTTTTGACACAGCATTGTTCGAAAGGAATTTCACTTTTTCTGTTAATTGCTACTTTAATAAGTTCATGAGTACTATGTAAATTTTGCAACACATTTCAGGAAAAGGTACTACTTAAAGGAAAAAAGAAAATGACACTTTAGTCATATCAAACCATCTACTTAGAACAAAATAGTCTTAGAACAGGACACGTGGAGGCTGCACCCACAGCCTCTTATTTAAGTTTCCAGCAAGTAATGCAGTCTAAAATAGGACATATAGAGTTGAGATCTCACCAACGTGAGAACAAGGGAGTGATTATAAGCTTGTAGTTTTAAATAGAAAAAAAGTATTCCAAATGCAACTTTAAGAAAGGACAGTAATCTATATTTTTCATCTAACAGGATAAGAAAGCAATTTCAAATTGTTCTTTTTTTTTTCTACATATTCTTACCTGAGCATGGTGGTTAGTTTCGATTGACAACTTGATGAAATCTAGAGTCATCTGGACCACACCTGTAGAGGTTTTCTGGACTGTGTAGACTGAAGAGGGAGGATGGCCTCCCCAAATGTGATGGTACCCTGGACCCCAGCTCCAAGAAGAGCAGAGGGTGGGCTGAGGAGTATGCATGCATCTCCTGTTTTCTTCTGCAGGTGGACATTAGTCCACCAGCTGCTTCCAACTCCTCATGTCTTTACTTCCCTGCCATGATGGATTGTCACCTGGGACTGTGACCTAAAATAATCCCTTTCCCGCCAAGGTGTTTGGGTCAGGGTATCCTGTCACAGAAACTGGAAGAGAAACTCAGACACTGAATAGTTTATAACATATTTGGTAGGGCTGGGAGGAATGGGATTCAGTTTGTCTTTAGTTCCTCCAAACCACTGAAGTTTCATCCCCAAAAGACCTTAAAAATCTGAGCAAGTGACCAGTTGTGTTTCACTGAGAAATTACTGATCATGTTTGGCTAGCGATTGAGATTTTTTTATGTTAATTGCCTGGATTTTCGTTTCTCTTTCTGGATGAGATCATGTGATGAGGCAAACAAAACTTTTAAATTTTTATGATCATTAAAATCCCTTTGTACAGCGAGCTGTTCCTAATTTCTTATTTAATGGTAAAATTTATTCAAAGATATATCACCAACGAAGATTTCTTTGCCTATGTTTCAACTTCTTTCCTTCTGCCATTCATTTATTTTATTTTTGAAGTAGAATTGGAGTTTATTAAACACGTTTCTAACAGATTGCACAGAGGGTAACAGAAAGAGAGATGATTAAGACTAAAATGTACCCACGAGTGGGGCATGTGTTTCTCAAATTTAATTTAATTGCTTAGTATCCAAAAAACCACATAATCATATAAATGTCTGAAAGGTACTTAGAAATTATTGTTGAATTGGTAAGCTCATAGAGTTCCAGACATTCTAACTTGTGAGTAATAGTTAAGCTCGAAGTCTGCAGAATATTTTCAGTAGCCTTTTTCTTCTAGCTTCAAGGAGTAGTTTGAAATAAAATTTGAATACTAAATTTTATTATTATACGAAAGTCTAGTAATATATATTTGAAACACAGAAGTTTATATTAATTATTTAGACAAAATAACATATGTATAAATAGTTCTGGGTCAGATAAAAGTTTTAAAGTATAACAACTTGCCATGAATTATGCCAGAAGGTATAATTAAGAAATTATTTATTTTTTGAGTGTCCTGGAAATTAGCAATGTTACTTGTCAAGTGACCTTGCAGACATTACCTCTGGGAGACAGCCCATCATTCTATGTATTATATCATTTGGTACTTGTACTGTACTGAGCTCCAATTTCAGGAGTTAATTATCTTGGAGACATCTATAAATCCTGTACATGTATATGATTCTGAATAACTGCAGATAATTTATAGCCTCCTACGTCAAATGTTGAGGAAAGCACTTGAGAATAGACTGTGAATTAAGCAGAGATGAAATTTCATGTGGATTAGCTGCTCCTGTTTTGGAATCTCGGGCCTATGGAATATGAGCCTGCTAGATCAGTCATTAACTATTCTCCCTCAACAGGTTTCAGAGCTGTCTGTCCACCCTTCTCCGTAGTTTCTGGTTGTTGTGACCAGTATCTTATCTCTCTTGGTGTCTCCATCTCTTTCCCAACAGCTTCATGGCCCTGACCCCTAGAATATGTTTTATTCTGCTCCCTTTCACAGACAATTCTATGTTCTTCCAGGCTCAGCATTCCCTCTGAGTTCTCCATTCAGAAATGGACATTAGCCCAGACATTCTTAGTAAATGAACATCCATTGCTATTAGTGACAGCTTTGAAAACCTAGATGTGTGGGCAAGGTATTTCTATGGTTACCATTCTGCACTCAGCCCTGCATTATTATTCATGTAGCTTATTCATTGTGCTTAACTGTTCATTGTACTTAAATATCCTTTATCTTTTTTTTACCTACCACACTCCTCCACAGCCCACATCCTAAATGTATGAACCATTTGTATTTGTATTTGTATGTTGTTCTTGTTTATTGAAAATGCAAGTAGATTTGATTATTTGATCAACAAGTTATCATAATGTTAATCAGTGATAAAAAATAAAACCATGCAACGATCAACCCAGACAGTACGGGAATTCATTTATTCACTGTTTTCATGAAACCTACCCTTGCTTTGAATTATGAAGCTTTTCAAATTGAAAAGGATAACTGCTCCAAAGTGGCCGTTTCTAAGAGATGTCAGTTATCAAAAGAATGGAACTCAGGGATGTAAACGTGAATTTAAGCGAGCTGCTGGGCACAGATCAATGTATGCTAGAGTGTTCAATCTTAGTGATAGGTAAATAGTGCCATATACCCTCCAGAGAGTGCACCCCTCGTTTGTTTTCCCTAATCACAGTTTCCACCGAATTCACTAAGCATGCTCTGTCTTCAAAACCTGCAGCGGCATGGTAAGGAGGTTGATAGGTAGGGGCAGTCTAGGGTGAAGATCCTGGAGTGGGACAGGATTATGTGGAAGAGCACGTGGAAACACTGAAGTGCTCACGGTCACCGGTGAAGTCAACAGGGGTAGCAAGAGTTCTGTGTGGAGGCAAGAAGCTAGTGAGTCATCTCAAAGGCACCCGTGACCGAACCCTTTCCAACCTGGGAATTAGGAACTGTTTATACAACAGGCAGAATTGCCCAACTGCAGTCTGGCAGGAGTTTCTTTACCTGTTTAAGAGATGAATGTCAAAATGTTTGGTGATACCTCCTCCTATTTCTGATGACAGGGAACTATTTCAGTTAGCAGTTAAAGGACTGGGCAGGGGTAGAGAAGCTCAAAGCAATTTTATAACAGTAATGTAGAAAAAATAGAAAAACCTATCAGCTAGCATGAACCTGAAGTTGCAGTATTAGTCACTTATCAACACTGTGAAACGTTCATTAAGGAAATTAGCATCCGGCATACATACATGCCCCAAATGCTATGAAGAATGTTAGCCTAGGGATGGAATAGAAATAGTTACCAAATGTGCATTGTGACTAATAATCAGTAAGAGAGGACATGTTGGGAAACGTGGGGGCCTAGAAAGTCCAGGGGTATTGATCAGGGAATATGATAACCCAAACCTTAACGTATATTAACAACTTGTGCACACAAAACAATTTTTGCACTATTGTAGTATCAGCCTTGTTCTTAAGTAATTCAACTGTTGATAACTCTACTACTCACAGTCCCTAGCAGCCTGATGTTCTACCTCACAACTGAAGGGACCTTGCTCATTCACAATGGCACACAGTTTTATATGTGTGTGTGTGTGTGTGTGTATGTATGTATGTATGTATGTATGTATATATGTATATGCATATATTTCTCTTAGTGCTTTAACTTTGGCTCATGGTTCATCTGAAATTTTGACTCTTATGAAAATGTTAAAACAAATTCTGTTGCTTGTTACAAAAGTTATATGTTTGGCTGTTATAATTACAAAGGATATTTATGTGTGAAATCATGATACATTTTATCTAATGTTTAGTCAATATACAGATAATATCATTGCTAATAAGAGCACAAAATTTCATGTTAGGTGTCTATCCTAAGGTGCCAATAAAGGGCCTGTAAAAAGTCAAAATAACCTTTAATTTCTAAAGAGTATATATTCTTTGATTACCTGATATGTATGCTTTAGTCTATAATTACAGTGTTTAGATATGTTTTCACACGTTTAATAATGTATTTTATGTAATTACTTTAGTATACTGTTAAATATAATGATCATGACAAAAATATATGCATTAATTTATCAAACTAATTGTAGCTAGAGTTTTCCTGCCTGGCCCACAGTCAGGACAAATCTCTCTCACCTGCCAGCCCCACAGCCGCTCAGACCCAACCAAGTAAACACACAGAGACTTATATTGCTTACAAACTGTATGGCCATGGCAGGCTTCTTGCTAACTGTTCTTATATCTTAAACTAATCCATTTCTATAAATCTATACCTTGCCACATGGCTCATGGCTTACCGGCATCTTTACATGCTGTTTGTCATCTTGGCGGCTGGCAGTGTCTCTGACTCAGCCTTCCACTTCCCAGCTTTATTCTCCTCCTTGTCCCGCCTATACTTCCTCCTGCCTGACTACTGGCCAATCAGTGTTTCATTTACCAACCAATCAGAGCAACACATTTGCCATACAGAACATCCCACAGAACTAATAGCATCATATGGTAGGTAGATACTCAAATAAGTTTATTTTAATGCTTAATGAATCTTTTAAATTAAAATTATAGTTTTGTATATTACTATACTAAATATTTCTGATTATTTTAAACTTGAGCAAGGACCTAAAATTGTTTCTGTGAGATTTATACCACCAAAAGCACTTTTACAATTAATTAAATAAATACTTATATAATGCTGAGTGGCTTTGAAAGCTGAAATCTAACTAAATTAGTAAAAAAGAAGTCAAATGAATTAAAAATGAGGACAAGCCCTTCTGACCTCTAAGTTGGAAATGGCAGCTACACAGTGCTCTGAAGGGAGCAGAGAATGAGTAGGAAGAAGCTCAGGTTGCCTTAGCGGTCAGTCAGGAGGAGAGAGCTCCAGATGTGGTCCGACCTGACTGCCTATGTGAGCGCCAGTATTTTGCTAGAAATGGGAAACACAAACAAAAAATGGTTTAAAACATTCATGCTGTATTGACTCACATAACTATGAACAAAAGCAAACTGAGCCCTGTTCAAATGCAGCATTTGAGCCCCCTTTACAAGTACAGTTAAAGACCCAGGGCAGAGATCTACTGCGCTTTCAGCCTGAGTTCACAACACAATTGTCCTTCTGGTGACAGCAAGAAGCTGAAAGCAGATCCCTGGAGCCCATGCTTCCGAGAGCACCTTCACACTCAGGAGAATGTGTTTATCTCAGCATTCACAGGAAATGTCTCAAAAATAACCCTCCCATGACCGTCATTTTTAAAATAGTACTTTTATTAATTTTCGAGCACTTCAAGACATTTGGATCCTATTCACTCCTTCCTCCCCAACTCCTCACAGATCCATCCCACCTCTCTACCCTTTATGTTTTAGCCACTGACTGATGTGAAATGTCCACTTCCTTGCCAATACACTGTATGCACAGAAATGGAACAGCCTGATTGAAGCAGAGCACCTGGAAACTTTAGGTAGCTTCCACGGAATGACATAGATCCACCAGCATCAACAGTTAAGAGTCTGACACTACTGGGAAGAGGTGGGGGTGGTTTGAAAGCAAGGCTCCCTTTCAGAGCAGAGAAATACAAGCATATTAGGAAGAAAACAGGCAGGTTAGATGACGACAGTCACTGTCACAGTGAGAAGCTATCTTTCACCATGTCCTTCCTATTCCAATGTTATTACAAAAGTGTTTTAGGGTGGACACATAGGGAACAAAATTAAGAGAGAACATTGACCATACAATTCCACAGTCTCATGTAGACCATCTGCTGCTAAGGTGAACTAGATCACTGTTGCTTTGAGTTACAGATAACTTACCAGGGTTTCATGTATAGGTTTTAAACACTAAATATGGTGATGTTGAGCACATTGCATCTACAATGGCATGTGAGTAAATATAAAGGAAAGCTAATATTTAATTAATATTAGTCTTCTGGACTAATGTGTTGCATTGATCATAGCAGCTAATGTAAATGAGCACTATTTCCTCGCAACCATGGTTATGTCAACAAAAATACGATGCACATTTGGTAACTATTTCTATTCCATCCCTAGGCTAACATTCTTCATAGCATTTGGGGCATGTATGTATGCAAAATGCTAATTTCCTTAATGAACGTTTCACAGTGTTGATAAGTGACTAATACTGCAACTTCAGGTTCAAGCTAGCTGATTTGTTTTTTCTTTTCCTTTTTTTTCTACATTGCTGATATAAAATGACAGCTAAGGACTTCAACTGGATAAAAGTTCTAGGAAACAACTTTTAATTGGAATGCATTTGGAATTAAAATTTCAGAAGAAATATGATTTGGTGGTAAACATTTTGAGACTAGCACATTTTAAATATAGTAAAGAACACAACATCTATCTTGTTGAGTTAAACTTCCTCTGGGGAAACTTGAATAAATATGTATTTACCCCAGATAGGGCACCAAGAGCAGAATAAAATATGATTCCACCAAAGCTCAGTGAGTTTATTGGGCTTACGTAACAAAGATGAGCAAAAGTACCTGGAAAATAAATAAGCAAACCACAGCAAAAATCCTGCACATTACACGAAACTTCTGCAAGTCAGATGAACTGATCTGAATTTCTGTGATTGGAGAGAGATTGGGATGTTACAGGTCCAGGCCTGATTATGACTTATCTTTGAGCTATCTTGAGAGCCCTTAAAACTCAATCCTTGCCCATTATGTGTTTGATGTCACACCCTTGTGATACAAATAGACAGCTAGCTTCCACTAACTCAAAGACTAGGAATGCCATCACATCGCCCCTGAGGCCTATAGCTGAAATTTCTCTTGTCTACAATCTACCTAACACATTTTTCCACCGATGTATTAGAAAGGTGTCTTCATTCATGATTTTCTTTGTCCCGTTACCATACTGCCTTCAAGAAACTGCTATCGAATTGAAACATGGGATCTGGGATAACCTTAATCTGTTCTCCTAGGCCATGATCACTCATATTTGTCTCCAGACAAATATGTCTGTCTTTTATTCCCTATAAAGTTGAGAGTTATGTTTTTCTGTTCACATTTCTGGCAGCCTAATTTGAGCTCAGAAATAACAATATTCATTGCATTGGAAAAATTAACCAGATAAGAACCAGGTATATACATAGGTCCTTTGTGTCCAAACAGTTCACCAGACAGTATACCCTTCCTGATAAATTGGTAGTGTAGGATGCAGGGCACACAGCCATGTAGGACTGCTGGTGCTAATTCACTCCCAGAAGCCTGCATAGTATCTTCCAGTAACACAGAGGCCAGCCAATAGGGAACCAGCATACAGTTCAAACTCAGCCTGATTCCTCCACGTTCTGCAGCCGAAGCATGTGGTACTATCTTCAGTAACAAGAGCTTACCACATAGTCCTGGCATGCAACCAACAGCAGTGGCATATACTTTACCATCTGTGGGCCTCTCTGGCCTCTCGGATATCTCTGTTCCACAATGCAAAGGACCAGCCTACTCTAGGCACTGGAGTTTTCACACTCTGTGGCTTAGGAAATGTCTCTTCTTCGCCATTTAAGACACAAAAACAAAAAACACCAACAAAAACCTCTCCCTTCTATTGTAACTGCTCTTTCAGATGTTTCTCCAAACATGTAAAATTCTTAGAGGCTGTTGCTCAAATACTCATATAATGAAATCTTTTTTATAGATAGTTGGCATTATCCATCCCAAGCAAGTGCCAGTTGATCTAAGGCATCAACTTCTTATATCAAATGTTTCTGGAAAGAGAAATATTGAGGGCCAGTCAGATAGCTCAGTGGGAAAATGTACTTGCTGTCCAGTCTGATGTCCTGGGTTCAGCCTCCAAGAACCACCTAGTGGAATGAGAGAATCAACTACCACAAGTTGTCCTCTGACTTCCTCATGTGCCCCCACAGAAAAATAAGTAAATAAATTAATTAACAAACAAATAAGTGAATAAATGTAATGTTTATTTACCTAAAAAGCAATTTTGAGTAAATGATGTAGTTGGGAGTCACTACCTTAATTAGCTCTCCAGCATCCACAGACAATTTCCATTGGCAGTTTCCACACCCTATGGTACTCATGGGGCAATCACACATCCATCCACCCCTGCTCAAGCTGCTTAGTCCAGCCCAGGGATGAGGTTGACAAGGACAAAGACCATGTCATCATGTGCACACAACATCTATGACTACCTGCACACATTAAAAAAATAAATAAATACAACAAGAAAGTAGAAGGAAGACATGCTGGGGAGAAGAAGGGGACTGTAGGAACAGGAGGGTATATATTAAAGTAACAAGGTGGATATGTTCACAGTGCACTGCATACAAGTGTGCTGGGATTTGAACTCATGTCTTCAGATGAGTGCTTTTATTGGGCCAGCTCTCCAGCCCCACCCTCCCTTCCTTTTTGTTTTTGCTTTTTAGTGATAATAGTTTTTTTGTGATAAGCAATGCATATGAAAGGAAGGGAGGGGAGGGAGAGGGAGGGAGGGAGGGATAAAGGGAGGGAGGAAGGAAGGGAAAGTTCCTTGAAAATTTCAATCCTTGAATTAAGTTTCCCTCAGAGTTAAAAAAAAAAAAAAAAAGGCTGCTATCTTCGGTGTAGTTCAAAAGTACTAGAAATCCAAAAGAACAAACTTTTTTTTTTTTTTTTTTTGTCCTTCTTGTCATATACTGCAACAGTAAGCCTAGAAGGAGACTAGGAAAAAGCAACATCAAGATTAACAGGTTTTTTGTTGTTGTTTTGTCCTATTCTGGTTTGTTTCTTTGTTTTTATATATATTTTTTTTAAGTATCATTATTTAAATACATGTCTGCTCTCAAATGAGAGAAAGAAAAGGTATGGATTTGGTTGGGAGGGAAGAGGGGGAGGATCAGGGAAGATTTGGGGGAGGCAGAAATGTAATCAGAATATAGTGTATAAAAGCTCCCTTTTTTAATACTAGAAAAAAATTAACAACCATCAAATTATAAAATTATAGCTATCACATCAAAAAAGAATAACACATGAAAGAAATCAGTTGGCAAAATGGCTGGGACCTTTCTCCACTGCCCTACTTACAACAAATAGAGCATGCACAAGAAAGACCCACAGTCCACCATCAGGGGAACAGGCACGAGTTTTGTAAACGACCCGCAATCCTTTTTGTTCCAGGACACAAAAACCTGGATGCATAGAAGGTGCCCTCCAAACTCAGACCTATGCCTAAAACAGTAGAACCATGACAGTGGTGCTTTCTCATGGGTTTTTTACTACAAATCGGACATTTTGCTGTGTCTTTTGGAGAAGAGCTTGTAACCAGAATGCTTATGACAAGGCTGTTTGTTTTACCTTCTCAATATGTACAAAATGTTCAACTCAGATGTCCACTTTGGAAATACAACTCATGAGTATGCTGGTTGTCAACTACATCTGAGTCCAAATACAAAAGGGATGTATTTACTAAGCTATTGTGCTTAGCAATGTTGCAGAATGACAAATTAAGTTAAATTTAGACCTTGTTTATTTATCCTGTCTGTATGTTTAGCTGACAAACGTCTTACACATGGTACTTGCTTTAATGTCTTCACATAATATTTTGCAAATATCATATTTTCTATGTCTGAATAAAGATTTTTCTCCCCCTTTGTGGTATCCATTGATGCTTTCATCTGTCCTGAAGTCCATCCTTCTATTTCCAAAACTCTTTTATGCAAAGAGGAATGCTTAAACCTTTGTTACAGGCCCCTCTGAAAAGTCCAAAATAAAGAAGACCTATTGTAGTTTCTGATTTTAGTAAGTGATGCTGTGTCACATTTTGCTCATGATTGCTTTTGTTTTCTTCTCATAGATGATAATTCAGTAAAACAACCAAGCTTCCAGCAAGCACACACACTGATATGCTTTATTGAGTACAGGAATCATTTGTTTTCTTCTGCATAAATCTGCAGTTAGACACAGGTACTGATGTGAGACTATCCTGTATATGCTGGATAGACTCATTACAGAAATCAAATCTTTTAGTGCTTATGTACTTTTGGTATGATTAAGAAGATAAATTGGTTTCTCAGCAAGATGCACCTAACAGCCAGGAATGGTAGTACGCACCTATAATTCCAGCACTCCTGGGACAAGATGATTCCAAAGGTTCAAGGTCAGCATGGGCTACACCATGGATTTCAGTAGAGTCTGGGCTATACCAAAAATGCATCTAATGATCCAGAATTATAAACTAACATACAAACTATGTATTAAGTATCTCACTGAATGAAAATAGCACATCTTAAAAAGAAAGCTCTGAGATACACAATGTATCCTCAAGAGATTGACAGTTCCAAGTGTGCAATATCCATTCATATGAAGGAAAGGGCTTTGATTACCAAAACAGTTACTGAATCTAGATATTTTCCCAGTGATTAATTGAAATCCTTGAGGGTCTCTTTTGAAATATTGTCTCTATGCTTTAGCCCAGATTTGGGAAATTAAACTTTCAAGCAGTTTCATTACCAACAAGTAAATGACAGCTTCCAAGGATTATTTTTAACCAAGTTATGGAAAGGGAAAATAGAAAATAGAGCACAAGATTATTCTATTGAAGTCTTGTGGTTGTTGATGAGTTATGGGACTAAGCCTTTTAATCTTCCCCATCCTACTTCATATTTATGCAATATTTGGAGGTCAGTCCTTTGTAGAGCAATTTAATCCTAGGTGTTAAGATCCCATGAATAGTATGAATGACCTTTTAAAAGAGGCTTCAGGAGTTTTAAGACAGTTCAATGGTAAAGTGTGCACTTGACATATATGAGGTCTTGAGTTTGATCCCCAATATCATCCAAAAGCACTTCAACTTTTTTCCAGGTGCAGGCCTAGTATGAGGTAGCACTCTATAAATCAAGAAGGGGAATTTAGCATACACCAAAACACTCACTTCAGCATTATGAAAAATAATTTCGGCTGAGCGGTGGTGGCGCACGCCTTTAATCCCAGCACTCGGGAGGCAGAAACAGGCGGATCTCTGTGAGTTCGAGGCCAGCCTGGGCTACCAAGTGAGTCCCAGGAAAGGCGCAATGCTACACAGAAAAACCCTGTCTCGAAAAAAAAAAAAGTTTCTACTGATAGCAAACCACCGAGCTTATATTATACTGTCATGATATCCTGACTAAGACAGAAAGTGTCTTCCTTCTAATAGTTACTATAACAATGTAACAATAAGTTAAGTAGTTTAAAACAACAGAAATTTGTTCTCTAGTACATCTTCAGAGGACACCTGAGACGAGGACGTTGATGAAAACATGGTCCTCCTGAAATTCATTGAAGAGAATTCCTGGTCACTTTCAAGACCTGGTAGGCCCAGGCATTTGTTGGGACATGCCAACACTACTCCAATGTCTACCTCTGTCGTCACTTGTCATCTCTGTTTGTCTCTTCTCCTTATCAGGACACATAATGGATCAAAATCTCATAAAACACCATTCATGCCATCTGCCATGATCTCGTTTCTAAATAAAATCATGTTATGATGCACTAAGAGAACCTCCATGTACCTTTAGGGAGGACAAAACTGAACTCATTATCGAGACCTACAAATCTAGCACTTCTTTCCCACATGAGTTCTGAACCAATGGAGAAAGAAGTGCTTTTCATGTATCTTTGGCCATTTGCACCTCTTCTTTCAAGAAGTGCTTGTTTGGTCCATTTGTACATTTATTGCTGGACTTTTCAGTTCTTGGAATGTTCTAGATACTAATCCTCTTTCAGATTAATGGTTGGTAAAGGTTTTCTATTGTCCTTCTGGCTGTCTTTTTAGTTTCTCAATTATCTTTATAATGCAGATTTTTAAGTTGATGTAATCCCACTTTTCAACCTTGCTATTCATTCCTGGACCATTAGAGTCCTATTCAGGAAAGTGTTGACTATGCCTAGACCTTTAAGTGATATTCCTATTTTCTGCAGGAATTCTAAAGCTCTGGTCTTACTTTAAGGCTTTTGATACATTTTCATATATGTACAGAGCTCATATATAGTATATTTACATATATGAGTGACAGATCTGGATTCATTATTCTCCGTGTGGAATCCAGTTTTTCCAGCACCATTTGTTGAAGAGGCTGTCATTTCTCCAATGTATGTTTATTGGCACCTTTGTTGAGAAGCAGATGGTACACAGGTTTATTTCTGGGTCTTCTATTCTATTTTGGGCTACATGTCTGAAGGGTGTTTTTTGCCAGCATCATACTGTTTTTGTTATTATGACTGTATGTATGGCGCAATGAAATCAGATATTGTGATGCTTAAAGTTAATTTATAAATATTTGTATTTCAAATGTTTGTATTCATAGCTCTAGTGTATCTAGAAGAGAGCTGAATTATTTTATTTTACACTAACGTATAGTTGCCTCCAATACTTTGTATAACTAAAGCTTTTAGATTATTATGAATCAGGATCAGAAAATAGCTCAGTGGTAAGGTGTTTGCCAACTAGGCATGAGGCTGTGAGTTTGATCCCCAGCACAAACATATTCCCTAAACCTCTTTCTATACTGAGGAAGTTAGAAGTACTAGCAGATGAGACTGCCAGGATGGGCATTAGCCCGGAAAGGGACGTTCATGAATGGGTTCAAGCACTTACATTTTATTTATTTATTTCGGGTTCTTTGTAATAGGGTCTCATTATGTATCCTAGGCTGCCTTAGAACTTATTATGTAGCCCAAGCAGGCCTTGAACCTTGGGAATCCTCTTGGCCTCAGCCAAGTGCTGGGATTATAGGTGTGGTCTCTGAAATGTAACTTTCTATTTACTCTTCAGAAGTCAGAATAATACAAAATCATAAAATTGAAAGAAAATGTTTTATAACTTTAAAGTATATCTTTTGTACTAGACCATACTATCTGACAGCTTTTGTGAATTCTGAAGTTAATTCTGAAAATCTTTAAAGTCATCTTTTTGTCTTGAAAGGGCTAATTTGTTCAAGGTCAATAAGTGAGGTAAAGTACACTATCATTCATTCCATTTTGATACATTATACTCTTTAATGGTTAGGAATGTTTAAAACATAAAATGTCTATAAAACACATAAACTTAGATTTTTCTATTTTGGGGAGGTCATGGCAGCTAACCACAGAGCCTGTTCTGTGAGCATGGATTAGACTTAACTAACTTTAAATAAAGATAATATGATAACAGTGATGGACTGTTACACCCCAAATTAAAACTTTAAATTACATTTTTATTAAGTATTTGAGATCTCACAATTATTTTAATCGTACTCATCCTCCTCCTCCAGTTCCTTCCAGATCCATCCCACCTCCCTTCTCACCCAAATTCAAGTTGGTTTGTTTTTAGTTCATGCATTCCAATTTGTGTTGCTCAGATACTCTTGGGTGTGGGGTATACCCTGGGTGTGGTTGTTCAATCAGGGGTCACACCCTTTAAGAAAACGGACTCTACCTTTCCCAGCAGCTCTCAAATGCCCAGAGGAACCATTTTCATTCAAGCCACCAGACTGTGTTAATTAATATCTATTACAAGAAGAAGCTTCACTGGTAAAGGGTAAGAGACTCACCAATCTGTGAGTATAGTAATACGGCATTAGCAGTTGTTTTTAATACAATGTGCGCTTAGCAAAATAATAGCAGTAGATTCTCCCCTAGGACCTATGACCTATCTAGCTAAAGATTCTTGTCCTCAATGATGGTGCCACTTGTGGGTTTCATCTCGTGAAAGAGGCCTTAAATACAATCATGAAGTGGTTGGTCACTCCTATAACATCCATCCCACGATTGCACCAGGAGTCAAGTATTTCCAGTATAATCTCCAATACTTTCAATAATTTGTTATTTTAAAAAGTAAAATAAGCAGGACAGTGGTGGCACACACCTTTAATCCCAACACTCAGGAAGCAGAGGCAGGAGATCTCTGTGAGTTCGAGGCCAGCCTGGTCTGTAGAGCAAGCTCCAGGACAGGCTCTAAAGCTACACAGAGAAATCCTGTCTCAAACCCCCCCAAAAAAAAAAGGTAAAGCATTTTTGTTTTACATATTTTTAAAGATGGGTAGCTGATACTCATTTAAACCCTGTGTCTATGGTTCCAGATAGAAATGTAATTTCTTACATATAAAATATTCCAGGAAAGATTGTGCTTCTGGAGAAAATGCAACTTGAATATTACAACTCTTTATAAATCATTTACTCTTCCTGGATTTTCTTGGAAGTTATTTTATAGTCTGATGAAGTCAATCTCATTTTATACTATTGTAATATAAAATCTTACCTATGCACGTCAATTCTCATTTACGAAATCATGGTGATTAACAACCTTAGTTCTTTTCTTCACCTAAGTAATCAACGCCGACCAGGAAGGGGTTAACTATGTCTTCCATGTGATTCTCACCTCCTGATACATTAATCTCTCTAATGTAAGAAAGTGTGACTGTCTACAACTATTTTGAGAACTGGCTGGATGGTGGCATGAACTGACAAGTATTATGTGATAGCCCATATATTCCAAGAGTCTTTTCAGAATACAAAGATACTTAAGATATTATCTTTAATTATACTTTTATTTTACAGTTGTTAGTTAATAGGCAATTTCATGGCAATGTGCAATTGCCATTTCTTCTATAAGAGTGAGTGCTTGGAAGCTTTATCATTGTTGCATTTTCCTTGTAATCAGAAAGTTCTGACAGTCTCTCCTTGTTACTGTCTACCTGCCATAGAGGCAAGATGATTACCTGAGACCAAAGCACTGGGCTGTCTGTGCGTTGAACCTAGGTATGGAACAAAATTATTACTTTAGCCAGAATCATTTCCTGCTTTCTGAGCATGGCCAATGGAGAATGGCAGTCACCTCGTGGAATACTTTCTTGTACAAGGTGATTGCTCATCTGAAGTTTCAGGATTCAGACTTAGGGCTGCGTTTGGAATGGAAACCTTCTCAACTTCCATGGCTACCCCTGAGATTTGCTGAGATCCACACAAGTGGCACCTCTTCCTTGAACTAAGGCAAGTTATGTACTAGCTAGTGTCCTTTCTTCTCTTCTTGCTCAGTGATAGTTTATTTTCTGCATAGCAGCAGGAGGGATTTCTTGAACCTTACATCACTGCTATTCAAATATTCCTTGGATTTTGAGTTGAATGCAAGGATAAAACTTATATGATCTGCTACAGCCTCTCTCAACAGCTTTGGTCTCAAAGGGTCTTTCTGTGCTACGGTATACCAGCATCGATTCTGCCTTAAATCCTTGGTCTCATCCTCTAATTTTCTATGCTCCAATCTCTTTCCCATTATTCAGGACTAACCCTAAACATATGTTTCCTAAGCTGGCATCAGTATATCTCTGCCTTCATATTTGGTAGGAACTCTTACTTTTTGGTGAAATCCTGAACTTTCATGAAATGCTTCTTGAGTGTAGACTACAGAATTTCAATTTAATAATGATATGTAAGTCATGTTTTCAGTTTAGTTAATGCTTGTTCTTATTTTTTTAAAACTTAAAGAATTGGCAAAAATGTATTTTGTAAGTTTAGGGAGATCACCAGAGCATCTCCCTTGTGTTTAAGGTCAAATGTATCTAAAGTATTATTGCTCTCATACTATTAAACTTACAGATAAATATAAATACTGATCATTGTTGAATTGTGGACAACTCTTATCTAAGAGAGGAGGTGGCAGGATGTCACACCTTGTTTCATGGCAACGGAATTGAACTTACTCATAACATTGATTGAAACATTGAGCAGGCAGAGCACACAGGTCTTCCTGGAAATGACATAAGTCAAATTCTAACCATGCCCTGATTGCATGCTCTCCCCTGATCACAGGTCCTGACACAAATAAAAACAGCACATAACTCTCTCAGGCCACCTGTTCAGTGCAAAGTCAACATGAGCAATTCATTAATGGGCTAAATTTCCCAAAGGGAGGATCCCGGCTCTACTCCCAACACCTGTTACATGTTACATATTGATGAATGAAAAACAAATGACAGAACACAGTTGAGAATTGACCAGCCTACATATTACCTGCCAGAAATGAATAAAAAGATTTGCTATGAAGTTTTATTTTGAACTCAGCCATTTTTCTACAAGAAAACATGCCTCTGTTCTCATGTCAGCTGTCAAAACCAGCCCATCCCAAAATAAATTTCACATTCATGTTTTTCATCAATATTTATCAAAACACCCTTTCCTGTGCTCAGCAATTTAGATACAGTTGTGGGAAAAAAAAAAAAACACCGTTTTCCTGGAACATATGGTCAACAAGGTAGAAAAATTTGATCAGAAAATGACTCATATGTGTCAATTACAAACTCTGACAACAGCACTTAAAGGAACTATGATAGAGTATGACAAGCGAATGGATTTAATCTTAGGAGATAAAGAAGACATTGATGAGAACATGACTTTTGAGATGGGAATAGGAAAATGATTACAAATGAAATAAAGTGAGTAGTTTGCTCCATAGAGATTTCTATTTGTAGGAAGAAAGGCGCTTGAATGATGTCCTGGGCTAGGATTCAGATTGGTACCCTGAAAAAAACTGAAGGATGGGTAATGTGGCAAGAAATGCAGGAACAAATGACAGATCAGCACAGGTAGTAGCTGTGTAGGAGAGCGTGGGACAGAAGACCATGAATATGTGTGGAGGGGTTGTTTATATTTCTAAAGACCAAAGAACAGGACCAAATTTAGTGTACTTGTCGCTGCTGCATGCTGGATGTAAAGGCTGGCTAAATGTAAGCCCTCTGCCCGGGTTTGCCTACATCAGTGGTGGAGCTAGCAAACGGCTTCTGACTGCTTGGTCCTACCACTTCCCGGTACATAGATGGATTTTATTAGACTGGATTGCAGGATGAGGTCTGGGGTAGTCTAGCAATAGCTGCTTCATGATGCAAAGGCTAAGACTTTGGTAGTGCTCACTTCACAAGGCTAGATGTCTCAACAGTCCCAATCAGGAGCCCTGGGGGATTCCTGGAGAACTACCAATCTTCAGTTTATGTTGGAATCCCAAAGAAGTTGGCTCTAACATCAGTGAAGAAATGCTGCAGCAACAAGATTGATGGACTTGCCAGGAAGAGTGAGGATAAGCACGTTTCCTTCTTCTATGTCCTTTTATCTGTGCCGCTATCAGGCATGGCTCAGATTTACTCTGGGTCTTCCTGCTTCACATAATCTAAGGAGTAGGATCTACACATTTTCAAAGTTCATTATTTCACCTGTGACAGTACCTCTGGGGAGCACTCTATGTCCAGAATGGAGAGAAAAAAATATAAAAGCAGGCTAGGGGAGATATTAGCAGTGGTGGCACATGGCAAAGGTGAATGGCTGTGTTTTTTATGAGGCAGATACACAGTGAATTGCTTCGTAGTAGGGACTGATTATCAATTGTGTTTTTTTAATCACAGTCTTACAATGTTTCATTTTAGAGTGATTCATGTTCTACACATTTTTGTATTTCGCCCCCATAAGCTTTAATATTCGGTGAAAAAAAATTTTTGCAGATGACATTTAGGAAGGAAGAGGGTGAGTGGTGCTTGTTGAGCCTGGATGAAAACCAAGTTCAGAAAGAAAAAAAAAAACAACAGCTGTAGGACAAATATGACTAAAAGGTATGGGGCCACGCCAGGAGCTGAATGTCATAGCGAGAAAAGATGCTGAGATGAATTCCATCCTCATTTCCCACGCTTCACAGTTCAAATGAGGTTTATTAACTTTCTCATTGATGTGGGAAAAAAAAAAAAAAACTAACGAAAGCGACTTGAGGCAGGAGGGGTTTATTTTGGGTCACAGTTTGAATGCATGGTTCATGGTGGGGAGGTCTTAAGGGCAGGAGTGTGAGGCCGCTGATTCCACAGCATCTATAATCACGAAGCAGAAAGAGGTGAATGCTGGTGTTCCACTCAGTTTCTCATTTTTGTTCCATCTAGCCACAGCCCATGGAATGGTGCGACCCACTTTCAGGGCAGCTCTTTCCTCCTCGGTTCAGTCTTTCTAGACACCCTTGTAGACACACCCAAGTGGGTTTTCCTGGTGAATCTTTGTCCCAAATTGGCAATCAAGATTAACCAGCACTGGAGCTTTGCCCACGGCAGTCCATCTTGGCTAAAAAGTGATTCTGCAAACGTTTTTATTTATCAGACCAACATGGGACTGTTTGCATGGACTGGCCTTTCTGATGCAAGAACAAGGAAGATCTACTCCAACGTTTGAAGTGCTTGCAATTCATAGGCGGGATGACCCGCAAATGTCACACTTACATGGCATGAGGTGTGACTGAGCAATGGGAGAGCATGAAGGGAATCTTGAAAAGCAGGTGGCACAGGCTTACGAAGCCTCCAGAAGTGGTTCTTCGGCTTCATAAGGAAGGCTGGACAATAGTCCTTGACTACATGGTGAAGGCAGGCATTTCACAGTAGCAAATAACAGTGTTTTCAAATGCATAGCCCTGATGTAGATACTGGAGATACCCGCCCCCCACTATTTTCCTTTGTCACTCAGAAATACTGTCTCAATTCGGCTACTCCCTCCTGTTAGCTTGGGGGTCTTTCTCCTGCATGCACAGTCCTGCTTTCCCCTGGAGTTGGCGATCTTTTACCCTCTCTTATTTCCTATTAAGTTTTTATGCACGCTCTCGAATATTCCTGCTTCCATCATGTTCAACAGCTTCACATACCCATTTTAATGTTGCCTCCTCTCTGTTTCCTTCTTGAAAAAAAAATCTATCTAAACAAGCCTTTTTTACTTTCTAGAACTATGTATATAAGTTGCTTTTCTGTTACTATGAGAAAATAACATGACCAAGGCAATATATAGTGAGGAAAGTTTATTCCGGCTTATGGTTCCAAGGGAATAAGCAAGGCAGCAGGCCAGCATGGTGTCCTGAGCAGGATCCTGAAGGTTCGCATCTTCTAATGTAAATACAAAGAAGTCAGAGAGACAGAGAGAGAGAGCTGGAAGTTGGTCAAGGCTATATAACCTCGAAGGCCACTCATAGTGATGTAACCCTCCAGAGAGGCTGCACTACCTCCTCCAAACAGCAAGAGCAGTTGGGACCAAGTGTTCAAGCACCCAAGCCTCTGGAGGACATTTTTCATTGAAACCACCATGGTCTGTGTATTTCTAACCCTCAACTCTTGTTTTCAAAACATGCAACTGAAACATGATCCTAACCGTCTTATCAGTAAAAACCTGGAGTCAGATATAGAAGGTGAAAGCTGAAAGGTCAGAGAAGCAGAGCAGCCAGCCACCAGAGACTTCTTACCTCTACAAAATCTGAGACCGAATGTGGGAGAGATCCTATCTCCACCCACCTTATATTCCTGTGTCCACCTCCCCAGTGCTGGGATCAAAGGCATGAGCCTCCCAGGTGCTGGGCTTAAAGGTGTGCACTACCACCGCCCAGCTCTGTTTCTCTTTTACACTGGTTCAGTCTCTTATAGCCCAGGTTGGCCTTGAACTCCTGATCTTCCTGTTTCTTCCTCCCAAGTGCTAGGATTAAAGGTGCGTGCCACCACTGCCTGGCCTCTATGGTTAACTAGTGGCTAACTATGCCCTCTGATCTCCAGGCAAGCTTTGTTTGTCAGGACACAAACAAAATATCACACAACATGCAACTGTAAACCTATCTACAGCTATTTTTACCAAGGACCCAGTCAACTTCTTTGTTGAAACCAAATGGACATTTCCAGACTTCTGTGGTACAGCTGTTAGTTCCTTCTCAGAAACACCCTCTAAGCTCTCTTCAGGATATCAAACTGCAAGCTTCTCCTTCCCAAGTCCGCATCTCTTCTTTAGCCTTTTCTCCTTTTCTTCCGTCCCCAAATTAGCATCAGTTTTATGATATTCACATGTAGACTTTCGTCACATCTAAACGCTATGCCTTCCAAAAGTTCATGATTTGAAATCTAATAGCAAGCCCAACTGTTTTAAAGAGTGGCAACCCAGGGAGACAATTCAGTTAGAAATCTTTGTTCTCATGAGTGAACATAAAGCCCTTATAAAAGAGAACCCAAGGAGCTTGCTCACTCCTCTGCCATGTGAAGATGTGGCAAGAAGGTGCCATGTATGAAGAAAATTTTTCCTACTCACCGAATATGCTGACATCTTAAATATTTACTTGTAACTACCATGGCTATGTGCAATATGGGTTTGTTGTTTATAAATTACCCAATGTATGTTTTTTTGTTACAACAGCTTGGATGGACTAAGAGGTTTGTTTTTCTTTATTTTATTTTTTTAATTCAAAAAGTTATTGAATGAAATGGGTAGCATTTTTTTTAATTTTTATTTTGCAATACAATTCAGTTCCACATATCAGCCACAGATTCCCTTGTTCTTCCCCCTCCCGCCCCCCTCACCTTCCCCCCAGTCCGCCCCCCATTCCAATCTCCTCCAGGGCAAAGCCTTCCCCACAGACTGAGATCGACCTAGTGGACTCAGTCCAGGTAGGTCCAGTCCCCTCCTCCCAGGCTGAGCCAAGGGACCCTGCATAGGCCCCAGGTTTCAAACAGCCGACTCATGCAATGAGCACAGGACCCGGTCCCACTGCCTGGATGCCTCCCAAACAGATCAGGCCAATCAACTGTCTCACCCACTCAGAGGGCCTGATCCAGTTGGTGACCCCTCAGCCATTGGTTCATATTTCATGTGTTTCGGTTCGTTTGGCTATTTGTCTCTGTGCTTTATCCAACCTTGGTCTCAACAATTCTTGCTCATATAAACCCTCCTCATTCTCGCTAATTGGACTCCCAGAGATCCACCCGGGGCCTAGTCATGGATCTCTGCATCTAGATCCCTCAGTAGTTGGATGAGGTTTCTAGCACGACAATTAGGGTGTTTGGCCATCCCATCACCAGAGTAGGTCAGTTCGGGCTGTCTCTCGACCATTGCCAGCAGTCTGTTGTGGGGGTATCTTTGTGGATTTCTGTGGGCCTCTCTAGCACTTTGTTTCTTCCTATTCTCATGTGGTCTTCATTTACCATGGTCTCCTATTCCTTGTTCTCCCTCTCTGTTGTTGATTCAGCTGGGATCTCCCGCTCACCCAAGCTCTCTTTCCCTCGACCCTCGCTCTTCACTACCCCCACTCACGTCCAGGCTGTTCATGTAGATCTCATTCCATTTCTCTGTCACTGGGCGATCCCTGTGTCTTTCTTGGGGTCCTGTTTTCCAGGTAACCTCCCTGGTGATGTGAGTAGCAGTCCAGTCATCCTTGTTCCACATCTAGTATCCTGCTATGAGTGAGTACATACCATGTTTGTCTTTCTGAGTCTGGGATACCTCACTCAGGATGATTTTTTCTAGATCCATCCATTTGTCTGCAAACCTCATGATGTCATTGTTTTTCTCTGCTGAGTAGTATTCCATTGTGTATATGTACCACATTTTGTTTATCCATTCTTCAGTTGAAGGGCATCTAGGTTGTTTCCATGTTCTGGCTATTACAAACAATGCTGATATGAACATAGCTGAACAAGTGCTCTTGTGGTGTGGTTGAGCATTCCTTGGGTATATGCCCAAGAGTGGTATAGCTGGATCTTGGGGGAGATGGATTCCCAATTTTCTAAGAAATCGCCATATTGATTTCCAAAGTGGTTGTACAAGCTTGCATTCCCACCAGCAGTGGAGGAGAGTTCCCCTAGCTCCACATCCTCTCCAGCATAAGGTGTCTTCAGTGTTTTTGATCTTAGCCATTCTGACAGGCGTAAGGTGGTATCTCAGAGTTGTTTTGATTTGCATTTCCCTGATGATTAGGGATGTTGAGCAATTCCTTAAATGTCTTTCAGCCATTTGAGTTTCCTCTGTTGAGAATTCTCTGTTTAGTTCTATAGCCCATTTCTTAATTGGACTGTTGGGCATTTTGATGTCTAATTTCTTGAGTTCCTTATATATTCTGGATATCAGTCCTCTGTCAGATGTGGGGTTGGTGAAGATCTTTTCCCATTCTGTAGGCTGTCGCTTTGCTTTGTTGACCGTATCCTTTGCTCTACAAAAGCTTCTCAGTTTCAAGAGGTCCCATTGATTGATTGTTTCTCTCAGTGTCTGTGCTACTGGTGTTCTATTTAGGAAGTGGTCTCCTATGCCAATGTGTTCAAGACTACTTCCTACTTTCTCTTCTAGCAGGTTCAGAGTAGCTGGATTTATGTTGAGGTCCTTGATCCACTTGGACTTAAGTTTTGTGCACGGTGATAGATATGGATCTATTTGCAGCCTTCTACATGTTGATATCGTTTTGCCAGCACCATTTGTTGAAGATGCTTTCTTTTTTCCATTGTGCACTTTTGGCTTCTTTGTCAAAAATTATTTGTTCATAGGTGTGCGGATTAATGTCAGGGTCTTCAATTCGATTCCATTGGTCCACATGTCGGTTTTTATGCCAGTACCAAGCTGTTTTTATTACTGTAGCTCTATAGTAGAGCTTGAAGTCAGGGATTGTGATGCCTCCAGAGGTTGTGTTATTGTACAGGATTCTTTTGTCTATCCTGGGTTTTTTGTTTTTCCATATGAAGTTGAGTATTATTCTTTCCAGGTCTGTGAAGAATTGTGTTGGTATTTTGATGGGGATTGCATTGAATCTGTAGATTGCTTTTGGTAAGATTGCCATTTTTACTATGTTAGTTCTGCCTATCCATGAGCATGGGAGATCTTTCCATTTTCTGACATCTTCTTCAATTTCTTTTTTCAGGGACTTAAAGTTCTTGTCATATAGGTCCTTCACTTGCTTGGTTAGTGTTACCCCAAGGTATTTTATGTCATTTGTGGCTATAGTAAAGGGTGATGTAGCTCTGATTTCCTTCTTCGCTTCTTTGTCCATTGTATATAGGAAGGCTACTGATTTTTTTGAGTTGATCTTGTATCCTGCTATGTTGCTGAAGGTGTTTATAAGCTGTATCAGTTCCTTGGTGGAATCTTTGGGGTTGCTCAAGTATACTATCATGTCATCTGCAAATAGGGAAAGCTTGACTTCTTCCTTTCCAATTTGTATCCCCTTAATCTCCTTATATTGTCTTATTGCTCTGGCTAGAACTTCAAGTACTGTATTGAATAAGTATGAGGAGAGCGGACAGCCTTGCCTCATTCCTGATTTTAGTGGAATTGCTTTGAGTTTCTCTCCATTTAATTTGATGTTGGCTGTTGGCTTGCTGTAAATTGCCAATGGGTAGCATTTTTAAGACACACTTTAAGCCTAGGAATAGAGAGCAGTATATTTAGCATACATGGAATCCTGGGCCAAAGACACACTAAAAACAAAACTTCATCTAATAGAATTCAACTTATACTAGATAGGAATATTGCTCTAGAGGACTCCCATTGTCATACAAGAAAAAAAAAAAAAAAAAACCTCTGTGGTGATTGGAAACAGATTTTTAAGGAATGTAGTGTGAGAAATGCCATGGCTGTGTTTGTCCTTACCCACAGTTCCTCTTAAGAAATATCCTTTGCTGCTGTTTTGTGAAAAACAGAAACGTCCAGTTGAACTTGAGAAATGTTGTAAACAGCAGTGTGGGACCAGGACAGTGCAACAGAAAATGGGGAGGCAATAATGCAATTATGGCTGTGAAATTCGCTTTGAAGCACCCAACAAATTTAATCAAAAGCAACGGACTGTTTAAAACAACTCCCCTTTTATGCTTCTCTTCGCACTTGGTGGCAATTTTTTAGAAGAAAAGAAATGCTACCAACATCAAATAAACTACTACGTCTATTGCCTCTCAAATGACTGAAAATAATTGTTCTTATAAATTAAACAAATTCTTCTACAAAGTCAGGAGTGTTTTCCTGTTGTTGAGAAATATTTTGCTCTCTACATGGCTCTACGAATAGCCCTCTGCCCACACAGAGAGTGGCTTTGAAACTACAGCTCATCTTCCTAGGAAAGATAATTACTTGGATAGAGTGAGCCAAATATTTTATCTCCAGATTGAGTAGGTTATATGTTCATGGCCACTGGCAGTCCAGAGTTCTTTGTATAGAGAAGGAGGGCATTATGACTGAATGAGTCCCCTGGGAATCAATGTGCCAAAATACTCTCTGCTGATCAGTTGTTCCCTGGTTGCTTTTGAAGCTTAATTTTCTAGTCAAATCCTCAAGTGTGGAGAGAAATTAGTCAAGAGAGAGTTCTGAGGACACGGCTCAGTGGGTAAGAGCACTTCCTGTACAAGCGTGAAAACGTAGGCTCAAGTCCCTAGGACCCAGGGGTGCTCGTGTGTGCATCTGTAACACCAGCAACGTGGAGAGCAGAGACAGAGGGATGACTGGGGCTTGTTGGCTGCCATCCAAGCTTGGGGTTCAATTAGAAATCATCTCAAAAGAATAAGGAGCAGAGTGATAGAACAAAACACCGATATCCTTCTTGTGCTTCTATGTAACACACACACACACATGCATGCGTGCGCGCGCACACACACATACACACACACACACACACACACACACAGAGAATAGTCAAAAGTACACATCACCATTTGCATTTTGACTTAAAATTTATAGAAATGAGGAACCATTCAAAAGACAAAGCAACGTACCTAATTAATACATTCTAACAAAATGTGTGTAAGGTACATTTGGAATAACAAAGTCATCATTTTTTTAATGCAGTATGTAGTGACACACACCTTTAATCCCAGAACTCAAGAAGTAGAAGCAGGTGGATCTCTGTGAGTTTATGGCCAGCCTGGTCTAAAATGCCAGTTGTAAGACTATCCAGGGTTACACAGAAACACCCTGTACCAAAAAAAAAAAAAGTCATTGTGTCTTAAGTGTTACAAATAAACAATACTTTTTTAAATTATTGGCTAACATTTCTGCCTTTAAATTGTTATATCAAAAGACATTTTCCTTTTTTTTTGACCAATAGAAAAAATAATTTCATTTATTTTTTTAGGTGTCCTGGAATTTCCCACCCACCCCAAAACCCTACAAATTTCTAAGTACACTATTTAACAGTCTCCTAAAAGAACATAAGTATGAAAATGACAAATTTTGCATAACACCATTAACATATTTAGACAGTACAATTTAAAAACTATATTTAAGCTTGATTTCTGCTACAGAAACTCCTTTATCTTTCCACTACCAGTATTTAAACATGTTAGTGCTCCTGAGATGTTCTTGTTACATGCTCTCACTTTGCAGTCGATTGGCCACATCGTGTCCTTTAATGAAAGGAATACATCAGAATTGATGTCTTTCGGACGTTAAAAGAACGTAATAACATACAGCTGACCATCCAGTATTGGAAGCAATTGATATGGTCTTCCCAAGGGCAAACCATTTCCCAGCTCTCAGCGTTCCTTGGTTGCCTGATGTTCTTTGTGCGGAGTTGAGGCCTCCGGGGCTTCCCACCATCCATGTTAACGTGTTTATTGTTTTGTCTCTTTTCAGCTCTTGTTAAGGTTGGCATGTTGGAGGCAGTCTCACAGCAAACTCCCTTATCCTCTGGTTCTTATAACTTTTCCACCCCTTCTTCCACAATGGCCTTAGCTGCAAAGGTTCTACTTTACATGCATCAGTTGGGATTGGGCTCCACTCTGCACTTTGATTGGCTGTAATATTCTGTGCCTGTCTATGTCTGTTGCAAAAAGAAGTTTGGTCAGCCCTGAAAACATATATACAAATAACATTATACATAGTAGCAACTTGTACTCACCTATTTAGGAATATGTACCATGCATGTATGTAAGTATGTATGTATGTAAATCAAAAGATATTTTCTAATTGAAGTATTTTTATTTTCTGCCTCAAACTAGCATTTACTTGTATTTATTTACTTACACTGGAGCCAACTTTTAGCTGAAAGCTTAATTATAGAGTCAACTTTAAAATGATAAATTGTATGTAAAGATGGGCTTTGAACATCTTTTATATTCTCATCAGATAAATCATGGTATTTCTAATCTCTATTTGGATAAATGGTCTTTAGACTCTAAAGTTTAGTACCATATTAAAAGAAAATGTTTATATTTAAATATGAGAATTGTATTTCAATGTAGAAGTTGCTTATTGCATGAAAGGCCCATGGGAATTACTGAGAAAACCACAGAGGATATATTTTTGTTTGCTTTTTTGCCTATACGTTACAGTTTAACCTCCACGTACATGTCATGGAACTTTGGAGCATGCCTATAACCACCAAAATAAGATAAGTGAAAAATTGTAATTTAATTTTTCAAAAGCAAGTAATTAAATCACTTTAGAACTTAAAAGACACACAAGTGAATATTTTCTATTAAGATTTTATTTTTCATATCCCACTTGAAAAATGACCATCCATTTCCTCATTGTCCTCAAAAAGTGAATACTGCCTAAAAAGGTTCTTTAAACTCAAAGGAAACAGTAAGGATTCATTAATAAATGTGTCAAATCATTTCACCAATTATAATAAATCTCCCACATTAATGCAAGATGTTAATAATATTACAACTTTTGGGGGAGGTGGGAGAAAGAAATGTATGGAAACCTTTTCCTATCATGTACTCTGAAAACCTAAAACTGTTCTAGAAAATAAAGTATGTTACAGTAAACAAATAAAATGATAAAACAAAAAATGTGTGTATATGTGTTTGTGTATGTGCATGTGTGTGTCTATGTGCTACACTTTATTACTTTTTCATTTTTATAGATGACAGTTCCCAAAGCTGTAATTCTGCAATTCTTCATTTTATAGAAGATAACTTATTCTAATTAACACAATCTAATAAGGTGCATCTGCCATGAGTATTCTTGTTGCATTTTTCAGAAGTTTCCTGAGAAAACTCTCCTAATATGCCCTTAGTGGTATTTGGCTACTGGCTGCTGGCATCTCTTCTGACTTTTCTGTGAGTTTTGGTAGTTAACTTGCATAGATGTGTTAGGAGAAAAGTAATTATCAGCCTTACCCAGCAACGAACCCTGCAAGCTACAATAATGTCTGTCCTGACAGGGTGAACCCATTGGTGCAATAATGGCATGAACTCTATGGGAGTAACCAACCATTTTCTGATTGGATTTGAGACCCACTCCATAAGAATAAAATCCATACCTTCCGCCATTACCATGACCAACAACCTCTGTTTAGACAGGCCATAGACCATATGGGAGAATCTACTACTTATTATTCTGCTAAATGGATGTACTAATAAACTAACTCCTAATGGTTTATCATGATAGCCACAGATTAATGAATTTCTCAGCCCTCATCAGAGACACTTTTACTTGCTGTAGATAGTGATTAACACAGAGATCCACCACAAGGCAGGGTGCAGAGGACAAGAGATTAGAGAATGTTCAGCCCTAAATGAGACATCTTTATCACATCCCTCCTCCAAATGCTCAAGGATCATTGTAAAAGAAGGTACAGAAATATTGTAAAAGCAAGAGTTAGGGAATGATTATGAAGAACAAACAAAAAATCCATTTCCTCCAGACACAGCAGGGCAGCTACACATATCAATTCATAGGGTTTGTGATGGTGCTGGAACACTTGTACAAGTTTAAACCAGACAAAATTTCAGCAGTCAATAGTTCCTGGGGTAGTGGTGGAGTCTCCTGTCTCCATGCTGGGAGAGTCAGTTTTCTTTAAGAATGTATCCCTGTAATGCTGACCACACTCCATGGAAGGCCACATGTATAAAACTATATGAGCAACACAAGATGGACTTGAAAGATTAAAATAAGACAGACAGAAAAAGAAGACATACATTTAGAAGTATAGGGAATAGATTGTGGCTCTGACAGGAGTCGGGAGAATGAATATGATCAAAACAAAGTTCTCCAAGAACCATTTTAAAGTTACACACACACACACACACACACACACACACACACACACACACACACACACATATGGTTTGACACTCTTAAATGGTACTATTGATAGGTGGCTGAAGGCTGATAAGAAATTCCTGGATGTTGCAATGTTTGGTGACGTTTTATAGACTTTATATATCATACTTTCTCCAGGTTCCATCTGTTAGGTTCCCTGTGCTCCAAAAGAGGAGATATCATTAGGGGACAGGAGCTACATGGTTATACCTTCAGTGATGATGGGAAACAAGTCAGTGCCCAAGAAGGAAATGGAAGGCTGTGACTAGAAGAGTCTGTAGCACTGGAGAATTACCAGTGAAGGCCACAGTCTAAAAGTCCACCGATAGCATTCTGAATGAGAATGCCCCCCACCATAGACTCATATGTTTGAATATTTGGTCTTCAGTTGGTGGATCTGTTTGGGAAAGATTAGGAGGGGTGGCTTTGTTGAAGGAGATGTGTCACTGGGGGTGGGTTTTGAGGTTTCCAAAAACTTGTGGCTCCCCAGTGTTCTCTTTGCCTTCTGCTTGTGAATCAAGAGGCAAAAGGAGAGCTCTCAGCTGCTTCTCTAGTCTCCATCCCTTTGCCCCACCATCAAAGACTCGAACCCTCTGAAACAATAGGCCCAGTTATCCTCTTTCTTATGTAAGTTGTCTTGGTTGTGGCATTATGTCACAGCAGTAGAAACAGAACTAAGACACCACTTAAACAAGAAGTTTAATGAGAGTGTTACAGAATTCCCCCCTGCCTACCATATCACACCAATCACCATTTTAAGTACTATACTGAATTACAACTACAAGAGTTAGAAGGAGCCAACTGCCTAAGAAAGTATGCTTAGGGAAGTTCTAGGGAAAAGAGAAACAAGTTATTCCAGAAATTTGAAATTTCTGGCACTCATAGCCACAGCATACAATACAATCAGATTAACCTAAGTTCCCATACTCCAAGTCTATTTTAAATCAATTCCTACCCTTTATATATATCATGTCCATCTTTCAACAACAACAAAAACCTACAAGGCCTGCTAAAAGTTAAGAAAAGACAGTCTGAAGAGACAAAGAAGCATTAGGACCAGGATCAGATATGGCAATTACTTTGATACTATTAGATCAAAATTTTAATTGGGAATAATGTGCTGAAGGTTGTGATAGAAAAAATTAGGTAATCAAGGATAAGCTAGTCATATAAGCAGAATGATGGGAAATCTAAGAAGGCATCAAAATGAAATATCAAGAATGGAATCAACATTAAAAGAAATAATGGATGAAGAAATTGGACTTAATAGATCCAACATCTATGGAAAGACTCAACGAGCTTGAAGATAGATCAATAGTCATAATTTAATTAAAGAATCAATGGCTAGAAGAGATGTTAAAGGTTGCCTACTTATTTCCTTTTTGAAAAATAGCATTGACTCTCTCTCATTCATTCTCTCTCTCTCCTTCCCTATAGAAATGTTGCTTACCAAAATCACTGGATCCTAGTTTTAAGGCCATACAACATACAAATCCTATATAATTATTTAATTAGGGTAATTAGTAAGATGAGCTTGGAAGCCTGCTCAGTGGGAAGAGTTCTACACAAGCTTGAGGACTCAAATCTGGATCCCCAGTGAACATGTAAAGCCAGATGTGACACTGTTCACCTACAAGCCAGTGCTGAGGACCAGAGACAGGCAAATCCTTGGAGTTTTCTGACCAGCCAGTCTAGCCAAAATGTTGAGAACCCAGCTTCAGTGAGAAAAGTATTCAAAAATATTTCAAAAAATAAGTAGAGAAATGATTGAGAAATATATCTAATGTCAACTTCTGGTCTCCATATGCCCACATGGAAAAATGCACCCACATATACAAGTGCACATATGCATACACACAGAGAAAGAGAGAGAGACAGACAGAGACAGACAGACAGACAGAGACAGAGAGACAGACACACAGAGACATAGAGACAGAGAGAGACACACACAAAGATAAATTGTGTAATTTCCCCAGTATTCACATAGACTTGGAAAATAATTTTTAAATATTTTGTAGTGTTTTACTTTAACGAATGCTCCATATTCTTTGTGCTGTGTGCTTTGCCCAGATCTATGACTGCTTCAGTCTTTTCTGGGGTTGGGATCAGTTGTCAAGCATTGGAATGAAGAGCTCTAGCTACGGCCTTTCCTCCTTGGACTCTAGGATTTTGTGTCACTCCTGGCAGTGTCTATTTCAGCTCAGCTGTTCGTGTTTGAACATTTAGGTAACTTGCTTCCAAATATTCATGGCACTGAGCTATTGAAGGTCAAGTTACTGCTAAGTGGCTCTTTTGTAGTAATATGCTATTGGAACAAGAGATCATCAGTTTCTACTTATTGACATTTAAGCTAATTGGTATTTAGGCACCTAATCACATATTTTTCCAGCTTATCACTACCATATCATGAATGTGAAATTTTATACTACTGTAGACATGAATAAGAAGTGGTACCTGCCAATCTAGTGTCATCAAACTGTACCTGTCATATTGGGGTCACCTTGAAAACTGTATAAAATTCTGCCAGTGAAGCCATCTGAGTCAGGGCCAAGACCCCTACATCTTTAAAAGTTTTCTCAGCTAATTTTAACTGAAAGCAAGGCTAGAACCACTGAACTACATACCAAGAACAATATCCCGCCAATAAATTTTGAAGAGATAGACAAGAATGTCACACACACACACACACACACACACACACACACACACACACGAATGAGAGTTCAGAGGACAGAGAGATCATATCATATCCAATAAAAACAAGCAATGATGTTCCATGAGCTGAAAGGCTTGGAAAATATTTGGAGAGGAAAACCTGACTGAACAGAGATGCATTCCTAGCCGAACAACACTATGATGAAAGAAAGGCAAACACACATTCTTGCCAAAGACCTTTGTGGACATTGTAAACAGAGACCCAGAAGTGGACACGATTAGGGCTGATGGGTAAGAAGATGAGAAAGAGATCAAGGTCCAAGTGAAAAGACCTTGAACATTTGGATTTCAGGATATTGTTAGTATGAAGTATATCTGATACAGATTTTATTTTATTTAAATATCCAGAAACACAAGGGCTGTTGTTCCCCAATTTAAAAAGTAAGCATTTTTGAATATATTGAAAATATTTTGCAGTTCCTTCTGTGATTGCCACTGTTTGTCCTTTAGCAGAAGTGATCTTCATCATAAATGTGGGTCTGTTATTCTTGGGCATTTTTTCATCCTCAATCACATAGACATCGTTCAAATGGCTATAGATGTTTATCTTCCTAAACAAAATGTATTTTCCGTGTTAAAGGTATGTTGTCACCTATTGAAGCAAATACATACGGCATAGTGGGGAACGGGCATCAGGAAGTTGATCTTAGAGAAAAATGTGTCAGCTGGGACTATTTGAAACTGGCCAAATGGAGAGAAGAAAAATAAATACCAAAGAACAGGAGGGAAATCTTAGTGTCTTAAGACTCAAAACAAGATGAGTCAAGACAAGGCGCAGACTTTGGTCCAGAGATTAGAAGAACTATGTGGTGTTGACAAAGACAGTGAGTCATGGCGGAAGGACTGGTTTGCAGGAGAGGAGCTGTTTGTGGAACGTGGTGTCCTGGAGGCCACTGGCTCACAGTTGAGGCGATCTGGTCCACAGCCTCGGCTTTGCCTCTGTCGTTCCTAATTCTCTCTTTGCTTCTTCAGCAGCCTCTTCGCAGCCTCTAGCTTGGGTTAGCTCTTGCAAAGCATGCTCCTCCCTGAATGTTTTCATTCCCTTTCGTAGGGGAAACACACAAACACTCTAGCTTTCAAACACCTGTGAGAGCTGCGTCTCAAGCTCTCAAGGTAACTCTCTTATTGTCTACAGTTCTCTACCTCTACAGCCAACATGTCCAAAAGTAGACCTACCACATTAGTTCATTCTCTTTTGCTTGTAGTCTTTGTTACTTATTCCTTCTGCTTTACTTTCTATGAAAATGATCTTCAAGAGGTGTCTTTTTTTACCTACTATAGAAATACAGGAGCATTACTCAGACTCCTCCCTAAACTTCAGCTGTGAGTAATGAAAACAACTTACCGAGCAAGCCTCCACTATTGTACATTCATTATCTCCCTTCCATTTTATTTCTTTCTGTCCTAGTATAATAATTTCTGAATTCTTTACTTCTCCATCCATAGTCTTTTGAATTCTATTTGATATTTTTTATCTATATGCTCTAAGTGATTCTAAAACAAACAAATGAACAAAAAACAAAACTAAAAAACAAAAAACAAAAAAAACTCCAAAACCTCTATCTGATGTTCTTTGCCTGCAGATAAAAAACAAAACAAAACAAAACAAAAGCTCTTAGGACTCTTCATTATCTTCTGTAGAAACATTCTTTGTTGCTTTTAGCTTTTATTAGGATTCTACAGGGTTGTCTCAAAGTCAACTAGTGATAAGTTAAAATTGCAGGTGGATCCTTTGGGCAGACATCAGAGTGAGTTGATAACCAAAGGATCTCTTCTTTTACTCCTATTTCTGAGTATTTAATTCAGCAAATATTTACTGTGCAATCACCACGAGCTAGACATTCTTTTCCATGCTATTACCTACCAATTCTACTAATTCTTCTAAGCCATGCATGCCCGCCATACCATCATTGACATTCTACACGCTGGAGACTGCTCTAGAGATACTGTGTTATTCAAGACACATGATATGATCAAATGCAGAACTAGAGCTTACGCTCATGTCATTTGACTCCCCAAGTTTTCCCAATCCAAGTGGATTGGATGGGCTTGCAGGACTATAAGCCTCATCACCCTGTGAGACACAGAGGGCATCTGCCTCCACGCTGCACCTACTTGGGCAAAATCCAGTTCCTTCTTTAAAGTTAACTGGTGATTTGAGGGTTGATAATGCATTTGAAAAGCTTTGCTTACAATTCTGGGTTGTGGTCCATTGTATCGGCTCATGTCTTTACTGAACACACACACCAATGATTCTTTTTATGGACCTGTCAGAAACGGAAATAACAAACACTAAACCTTACTTGTTCACTTTTCACTAAAGAGATGAAATTAAAAGGAACCTCAAAGGCGTGTTCTGCCCAGTAGCTGAGCTGAACTCCCCTGCCAATCTTTCTCCCTGTGTGATTGCTTCATCAGTTGTCTTACATCTAATGTCTGATATTCTAAGCACAGAGTCAGTTAAGAAATGAGAACTTTCCTGACTAGGGGAAATGTGAACCTGTATCTCTAATCGCCTTTATTCTGAACAGTTATTAGTATAGATGAGTATGACAGCTCCTGAAGAAGTAGGAAATTTATTTTCAAAGTATCCCTCAGTCACCTGATGGTTGTCTAAACAACTCACGTATGGAACTAGCATCTATACAGGCGGAATGAGAAAGAAAGCTAACTGATGTTGCTTTGGAGTCCAAGTAGCAGTGAGCACCCCAGTCAGGTACCACGACCTCAAAAGTGATTTTAATTACCTTGTGTCTACTCAGTTCATGTGGGATGAAAAGTGATTTGGGGATTAACAGTAAATCATTCCTCCTTAAGAAACTTATTTTTGGAAGCTTCTGGGTCAAGCTGAGCCATGGCTCCCTACTTCCTTGGGAAGTTGTGTCAAGTACTTTGTGGAGTCTCTTAACAGCATACTAAACACAAAACTCCATCAAGCAGTAACAAGAATCCCATGATTTACTGCAGATGTCTAAATGGCAGGGGGGGGGGGAATCATATAGCATATTACCCACAGAGATTTATGTAAAATCCTATTTACACCAAGCAGTTCTCACTTTCTTCCCAAATAAATAAATAGTTTTTCTCTCCTCTTTCTGTCTCTCTATTTATTCTTGTCTTTTCTTCATATCATATTTAACCAATTCATAGCAATTCCAATTCTAAATGTATAATGTATACAAGAAATAAACTTTGGAATTAAAAAAAAAATCTCCTAGTAGGTTTTATTGTCTGCCATATCCAACCACATTCATAAGGCCCTGTCAAACAAAATCAGGTCATTTCCAGTCAGGAAAGGGGACAGATGTAAATTCTTCAAAAAATATGTTCCTTCATAGTGTCACATTTTTCTCTCACAGTGGTATTTAATAGTTTTTATAGAAGCAAAAACAAAATCCTTTCTCTTTCTGGCCAAAGGCTGAGTGAATATGCCACTTGTCAATCAACTTTCAGTTACTACAGCAAATACTTGCGAAGACGTAAAGGCAAGAAATGACTGCCGGAAGAATGTCAGTTAGCCTGTCCCAGGGATGAGCCACTATTGGTGAAATTATTAAGGCCACTCCACGTAGTTAAAAGGGAGATTTATTTAGTGGTGTAACTTACAAATGAAGGGATAGGTAGGTTGTGGGTTCTGGTAAAGACACAGAGCAGTCCGGTGGTGTTCTCTGGAGAACTCTCGGGTCTTCAGGGCCCTCTCTTGGCCCTGCCTTGTAGGCGTGATAGTTACCGATTCCTCAGTGGGGGTTGGAACTTCCAGACCAAAGCTGGAATGGCTACCCACTACAAGCCACCACACTTGTTGTTCAGTGTATAGTGGTCAGACCTGAAGCCACATGCACACAAATAGCATGACTCATGTTGTCATTAAATTTTGGGCACTGGATGGAGACACATTCTATATCAAAAAGAATTGGAAGTATTTTTATCACTGTAAGAATAGAGTTCATTTACAAAAAAAATAGGGCATGGAAATGTGAGCAGCCATTAGCTTGGTATTTTGTCCAAAACATAGAAGATAAACACTAACCTTTGCAAACACAATGAATATAGTTTTTAAATGCACTCTTTTTAGTAAAGAACAAAGCATTACACAGACAATAACAACCATCACTTCCCCAAAGAGAAGGCAGCGTTTTCCGTCTATGAACAGCTTACTTTCATTTTACAGCTATTAGCTCAAACCTGAGCAATCACACTACTGAGCTTTTATTGATTTGAGCACGGACATAAGACTACATCAAATTTCCTGCACTTTTAGTTCTCAAATACAATATGTATACTCTATTTCTAGCTTTATGGTCCTCCCTAAGTGGAGGTTTTGTCACTAATTTTTGTTTTATTTTTCTCTGTTGTTTCTAAAGGAGAGAATAGTAACATTGAAACACTGAAACTCAGAAACCCATGCCAAGTTGTTTTAGTTTATGCATAGCATCAAAGAGCTTTTCTATTTAATATTTAAATACGTTGATTAATATTTAAACACTAAGGTACTTTTGCTGAGCAAATTCTATCTAAAGTAAAGTAGTGAAGTGTAAAACTAGTTTCCTTTTGTCATATTTTTAAACTACAATTTGGTGATTCTCAGACACGAAGCTTTGATGTGTGCATGTGCCAAATTGTATGGAAGTAGGTGGGTGTCCAATCATTTTTAGTCTGTTCGATGTAAAATCATTTTTAGATTTATTTTTTGTCCTAGTTCAAAGGCAGTAAAAATAGTGGAAATATTAAAATGACTCTAATCTTTTCTTAGTTCCATGTTCTTCAACAAAATAAAATTCACCAGGGGAAAATATCATCCTCGTCAAATTTGAATTGTTAGCCATGAGTTATAATTGCTTTCTGTTTCCTTCTGCTTATCTTACAAAACATATTAATGTTTTACTATAAACAGGCATACAGTTCAGAATCTTCAGAGTACCAACATTTGCAAATGGAGTGTTTAGTGATTCTGTTAAGTGTATGTCTGGCAGACTCTAAAGACATAGTAAGTAAGAAGATTAAAGTTTTCTGAGGAAGGGTTACTTCCCAGCTCCTTAGATTTGTTTCTTTTATGATCAAAGTTCCCATGTATTAGTTGCAACTCATAAGAACTGTGCATTTTAATTGAAAAATTTCTAAATTGTGATACAAATTGTGTTGGTGGGTCAAGATAAAGAGAATGCAGCTGGAATGGAATATTCTGAAAGCAAAGAGATCATAGCACAAGACTACCTCTGTGGGATACTGAAAGAGCTAAATACATGCTGCAAATATTTTGACTAGTGTCTTCAACTTGTGAACATATTTTGAGTGTTTTTATGAATATAAAATGACCCCATTTGTTTCATACTTAGAAATGTATGACATTATCTTTTGGAGAAAAATGGGGGGATTGGATAAAAGATATATTTTTATTCTTATATCCTCTTTAATTAAAGAAATTATTCTAATGTACATGTATCATTTATACACAACATGCAATATATACTACATACAATATGACTATTAAATGAAGAGAAGGATAAAATGTACAAGAGGCCATATTTTTCTTCTAGACACTATAGCCTTATATACAATTGGAGTACAACATTACAAATAGGAAGGAAAGGAACTTGTTATCATTGCCCCTAAGAAAGAAACAGGGTAGGATGAGAGAATATTTTCATCCTTTTGAATTTTCAAAATTTGTTTCTTTATATAATTTATCTAAACATTTTAAAATAAATCTTAAGTAAATATAGTTTAAATAATCACACCGATGATGGAGCCCAATCTGCAGTAAATGACGATGCCTGGGTTCCAGCTAAAGCAATGAACGTGTAGAAAGTTAACTCCCATTTGGCCCTTGCTGACTTCTTGTAAGTGATGTGCACATGAAAGAATAACCTCCATCGTCTACTAGAGAAGCTCACACTGGGAGAAGATGCCATGCTTCCACTGACAGGTTGGTATGGTGGCATCGACTTCTCCCTCCTATCTGCTCACACCGCTGTGTAGAAAGGGTTTGGGAGTAAATTTCAACATAAAGAGATTATAGGAGCGTTCCAACTCATGTCTGCTTTAATTTTGTTGGGCCAGTTACAATAACGGCCAACAACATGATAATCTTGCCAATTTCTTAACAGGGCAGAAAGATAAATTAATAACAGTCTAGTTGCCCACCAAGCTAAACTATCAAAACCCAAAGTTGAGAGTTTACGACTTAGGGATGTATGTTTTTCTCCTCTCCTTTTCTTCCATCAGCATGTTTTTCTTTGAGGATGCGTGTGTTTAGGGGATGTATAGATCATCTTTGAAGCTTCGGCACCCTACTACTTTATTCTTTGGGCCAGTGCTATAACTTAGATTGTTTTCCATGTCAAAGTCAACCTACATTATGCACAGCTTGACATCTGGCCTCCTGTTCCTTCTGTTTATGTTCATTGAGTAAGTGAATGAATGAAGTTCCTTTTGTAATGCTGTCTTTTTTGTATTTAAGCCTTTTTGCTATTAAACTTCCTTCTCTAGCTTATTCTAAATAGGAAGAAGTTGTATTAACTACCCAGCCATATTTTCCTTATAAGTGACAGTACCATTGAATAGTCTAGTGAAAGGGTACTTTTGTGTTAGTTATTCTTCTTATTGCTATGACAAAATACCAAATAAAGTGACCTAAGGGAAGAAGGGTGTATATGGGCTGGGAGTTGGAGAGTATTTTCTGTCAAGAGAAGGGATGGCAGTAAGAGTGACTAGCTGTGGAACCAAGACCATGAAACAGCTGGTCACATTGCATCTGCAGCCAGGAAGCAGGGATGAAGGTTGGTCCTTTACTTCCTTTCTCTTTTTCATTCAGTCTGGAACCTCAGTCCATAGCATGTGCCACTCACGTGCAAGGTAGGTTTTCTTCTATCCTCAATTTGATGTCTTTAGAAATAATCTCATATATATGCCCAAATGTGAGTCTCCCAGATGGTCCTATATCCCATCAAGTTCAAAGTCAAGACACCATCATGGAGTCCATGTGACCCGTTCAAAATTAATCTATCTTCCTTCATAAAGCATTATAAAGATAGTCTTCATTTGGGGGCCATTACCTGTTACTCTGGAAATTCTTAGAGTGAATTTTCCATAGAAACTGTTAATATTGCAGGCACTAAAGAAATAATTGTAGTATATATTCTAATCCTTAGGAAATCTTGGCTTCATTGCTATAAACAACAGAAATCAGTTGTAATTGAGAAAGTATGTTGGTAGCTGACAGAGGAAAAAAAATAAAGGGAAAGCAGGTGAGAACTTAGAACTCCAGCCAAAGAGATAGTTAACTGTCACTCACCAGTGCCCTGTGTTACTGCATCTCTGTCTAGATGAAGGAGACCACACTGGAAATCTTCATTCCCTCATTACTACGGCATTCTTACTCCCTACTATTCCCACTTCTATAATGAAACTAAAATAATCTGTCTTTGCCTCACAGGCTGTAGATTCAGTACATTCAGAAGAGCAACTGATTAGTGGAATTCATGCAGGATTCTCAGAGAGCAAGCACTTGGCATTTTTGTTTTCCAAGGCAGTAAGTAGAGCCTTGTCTGTCACCACGCGTCAGATAATGATCAGTTACCCAAACTTGGGATTCGGATATTGGACTGCCACCATTAACCAAACATTATCCTTGACACAGGCACTACAGAATGTTGTCATCTTTCAGAACTAGGCTAAATTTGGGGTATTGTGGACATAAATTGTATAGTAGATATGAATTTTGGGAAGGATGTCAAAGACAGAGAAAGCAAGAACATCAAAGTAATTTTTTTTAGTCTAAGTATAGGATCTATTTTAGCAATGATTATATACAAAGAAAAAGGTGGAAAATGTTTCTGGAGACATTGCGGCTTCATAGAAACCACATTGGTATCCGTGACTGTGCATACTACCATCCTAACAGAGTGAGGGGTATGCAATGTTAATGAAGTGTGGCCGCCATTCTCCAGACTGCCTTTAACATGGAAGCAGGGAAAAAGAAAACCCATTCCCTAGCCTGAGTATCGGAAAGGCTGCAGCAAACGGCTTCCTGCTCAACACATGGATGTAATTCAGTTTAAAAAAAGGACAATGCTATTGCCTTTTAGTTTCTCCAAAGAAAAGACAAAGGAAACATAAAAACGTTAACACTTTCACCGAGCAGGCTGTGCCCTGAGGCTTGTACCATCAACTGGATTAGTTCATTCCTTCTTTACCAAAGCCCATGTCAGATGTCTTCCTTCTGTGAAATCTTGCTCTCTCTCGACCCCAAACCTGATTGAGTCCGTGTCTCCTGCTTCTGGGAATTTGTAAACAACTTACACCGTGCATTCTGTTGCCCTTAGTCCTGAACTGCCAGGACAAGAATCCTGCTGAAAGAAAAAACTGCACTCCTGGCAGAGTCGTGCCCTCCTGCTTCCTCACGGCCGCCTCAGCGTACTTTACAGCATTGATTCTACAGCAGAGTTCCCTTTAGAGCTCTTGGGGGGAGTTTTTAGACTTTGTCCATGGTACTGAAATTAGAGGTGCCAACCTTGCCATATGTACAAGTGGATAGGGTTTCCTTTTGTTTTTGTCGAATTATTATTTGTTTGAAGTACTAGTGAAGATAATTCGTATTTGTCTAGGTTGGGGAGTTAATTATGGCATTCCATGTGGGAAAAAGTTAGCATTTCATTATCTGCTCTTTGAAAACAGAAAACACAGTGGCTGGAGAGATGACTCCGTGGTTAAGAGCACTTGCTGCTCTTCCAGAGGACTGGTTTTAGTTCCCAACACCCATACCGGACAGCAGCTCACAACAGCCGACCATGTGTAAATCAATCACCAGATGATGTGACTCCCTCTTCTCACCTCTGTGGACTCCTGCACAAATGTAAAATCACCTTCAGAGGAAAAAAAGACAGAAACAGAGATATTATCAATTATTTATTGGGATTATATTGCATTATTTCCCCCTTCCTTTCCCTTCCTCTAAATCCTCTCATATATTCTTCCTCGTACTCTTTCAAATTCATGGCCTCTTCTTGCCTTAATTGTTGTCATATAATATATGTATAGACATTTATATTCTTAAATAAAATATTGAAAATGTAAAACACATTTGAAAAAAAAGAAAAAAGAAAAAAAAACATTTGAAGATCCAATAGGAGAGAGAATAGAAAACTTTAGTGGAAGAATGTATATCATCTTGCTATGTACTGCTCTGCATAAACAAATTCTAAATCAATACTACAACATGTCTGTTCAATTTTCTTTCAAATAGTCATTGCAGGTGAGATACTGTTGGAAAACCTATGCTCCCCCTTAAGTCAGCCTATGCCAACTCTAGACATTACATTTGGAATACTTATTTTCTTATTCAGTAAGTATTTACTGAAGCATTATGATAGGTATAAGTTTTAACATGACTATACGTTTGCTGTGTGGTGTTGACAAGTCATTCAGCTACTGTTAAGACTAGATATTCATGTTTGTAGGACAGAGATAGAGTATGTTCCACCTTTTCTCCTAGCTTGGTTAGAGACAGTGAAATAAGTTACACTCTACGTTCAAGTGAATTTTATATGGTACAGAATGGCAATGTGAAATTGTTCAGTTGTTACATTAGAGTAATACAGTTCTAACAAATGCATTTTTATTATATGTATTAACCATAACTGTCTTATTATTTATCAAGCAATATGCTGATTACTTGTCAGAGTTAACTCCTAACTTCCATAATTTGAGTACTGTGAGTGTGACAACTTAAAATAACATCATACATTTAATTTGTCCTCTCACTTGCAGAATATTTGCTAATAGTTCATCTTTGATCCTTTCAACAGTAGAAAAAGCAGAGTAACATTCATTCTCTATTCATTTTTCTGTGGATCCATTTCAAAGTCTCCACTTTTCTAGACCTACAAGACTGTCCTTAAGCCTAGAGTCCAACTACTTTCTGGTTGATGCAAATAAGAATAAGGAAAATATTTGATACAACTTCTTTCAGAATGTCTTTTATGTATTCTTTCACAACTTCACACACATAGACAATGAATGTGGGTCATATCCAATTTCAGTTCCCTTCTCACTTCCTTATGACCTCCTAAGTCTTGCTCTCTTAGATCTCTCTCTCTCTCTCTCTCTCTCTCTCTCTCTCTCTCTCTCTCTCTCTCTCTCTCTCAGATTTATTTATCGCATATACAGTGTTCTTCATGCAAGTATGCTTGCATATCAGAAGAGGGTATCATATTTTATTATAGATAGATGGTTGTGAGTCACCATGTGATTGCTGGGAATTGAACACAGGACCTCTGGAAGGGCAGGTAGTGCTCTTAACCCCTGAGCCATCTCTCCAGTCACTCTCCCCCTTTATAAAATTAACTCACTGAATCCAATCAGGGCTTTCATGAACATCTAAGTCGGGCCATTCATTAGAGTATGAGTAATCATTCCTCTAAACAAAAATGGTTTCCCCTTCCCTGAGCAACCATACGCTGCCAATAGCTGTTCACCTATGAGTAGAGCCCCAGGAGTCCCTTTCCACTCCCTCTAGACTATCAATTGGCTTGTAACCACAGCTCATGTGAATTGAGTATTTCACTGACCATGTCATGTCCAGGAGACAGAATTTCACTGAATCCTCCCCATCCTCTGGCTTTTTCTGCCTGCTCCTCCAAGATATTCTCTGAGTATTCCACTTAGGATTGAGCACTTAATCTCAACACTTTGAACTGTTAGGAGTGTTTTCATTGACCACTGCCCACTTCAAAAGGAAGTTTCTCTAACCAAGATTGGGAGCAGCACTAATCTGTGGGTGTATTTAGAAGGCAGTTTAATAATATTTCCATTTAGTGAAACAACAATACCACCCTACCCTGCCTTCAGGACCTATGATCTCCCCAGCCATGAGCTTTTGGGCCAGGTTTACAATATTAGACACTAACATCCTCCTGTGATACAGTCCTTGAATCCAATTAGAAGGTAGGTGGTTACTCATATCACAGTTGTGCCTCTAGTGCATTGATAGGCATAAATAAGTTGTCTGGTAGATCAGTATTGCAGCATACAGGATCCACTGGGAATAAGTCTATTGATGACTTTCTTCCCAAGCAGCTTCACTAGCATCATCAAACACCATGAAAGGTAGACAATAGATGAGGAGTTTCTTGTTCATTTCCTGCTTGATTCTCCCTGTCCTGAAACCAAAGTGTGTTATGTCTTCAACAATACGGCCTTACATATGGTGGACAACCAAGAGTAATGTCAATAGTCTATGCTATTTTGGGAGCTTTTGGGACCTCACAGTAACTCATAGGGGGATATCCCATGCCTGGTGCAGAAATTTTCACCGAATAATCCATGTATTATGGAGAAAGCACTGTCCATCTGTCTTAGTTAGTGTTTCTATTACTGCAATTAAACACCATGACCAAAAATTATGTTGGGGAGGAGAGAGTTTATTCGACTTATACTTCAACAGCATTGTTCATCATTGAAGGAACTCAGGACAGGAACTCAAACAGGGAAGGATCCTGGAGGTAGGAGCTGATATAGAAGCCGTGGTGGAGTGCTGCTTACTGACTTGCTCCATGTGGCTTGCTCAGCCTGCTTTCTTATAGACCATCAGCCCAGGGAAGGCACCACCCACCAATGATCTGGATCCTTCCTCATCAATCACTAATTTTAAAAATGCTCAACAGGCTTGCCAACAGCCCCATCTTATGGAGGCTTTTTTTTTAATTGAGGGTCCCTGTTCTCATATGATTTTAGCTTGTATCAAGTTGACATAACTCTAGCCAGCACACTATCCAGGCGTGGTTCTCCCTGTTCGAACTCATTTTTATTACAGTTTAAAAATTAGCTTACAAAGCAATGGGTTTCCAAGAAGGCTTTTAAAGTTAATCCTTAGTTTTGGTTAATCTGCCTTCCATTCATTCTTGCCTGAACTCCCCTAGTGTAGAACAAGTGTGTCTAAACAAAGCAGCTGCTATCTTTAGATCAGCTATGCCTGTTTACAAGAGACCATTTCAATAGGACTGTTGACTGTTGACGGTTCCTCAAAGAAAAAGGGTGGGGAAGAGTCCTTGGATTCTCACCTGAGATTCCAGCCACTAGCTATTGTACCTTGCAGTCACTTATATGCAAGTGGAGTCTCAGGAGATGATAGAGTGTGTAGGATGAAGAAGACTAAATGAATGGGCTCCACCTATGAAGCTATGGGAAAGCCACCATCCATGGTGATAACTTCTGGTACAATAGCTTTGGGTTCACTGAGCAGCCTCTCACAAGTGCTCTTTAAATAAGCACAATGGACTCATTGGTTCCCCAGGTGAACTTTAGTGGGCTCATACTTTGGTTTGCCAGTGGGACCTTATAAGCAGGGGGCAGATCCTGTTTACATCTCCCCAGGGAACCAATTCCTTGGATACCCCCACCATCTCCATCCATGCTTATGTCTTTAACCTTTCTCCAGTAAACCCCTCCTATTTTAGTATAACGTGTTCTACTCCAATTTCTTCAGAGATTTCTCCGTAAGTAAAGACGGTACTCTTGTCTTTGCCACAGAGAAGAATTTCATGAGAAGATAGCTTGAAGTGGGGTTAAGTTCAGCAGGAAGAGATTTTAGCATGGATAATTGTGATGGTTAATAAGAAAAGGATGCATGGGCAGGCTAGTATCATGCAGAAGTAGGTATGGGCTTCTTAAGAAGAGAATCATGCTTAATTGCTACAGCAGTGTCCATTTGTGATGTTTGGTGTTCTCAGCTTTACAGAATGTGGAGCCACTTCAGAGAAAATCCTCTCCTAGATGTCTTTGCTTGTGTTAGTGGAAGTGGGAAGAACCCTGCACTGCAGGTAGTTCCACTCCCTAGATGGAACCCGAACTGTATAAATGGAAGAAGGGCTCTTGCCTCTCTGCCTCCAGACTGTAGATGAGAGGTAAGCAACTGCATTAATCTCATGCTGTCTCGACTTCCTCATCATGATAGACTTCATCTTTGAGCTATGATACAGAAAGAGTATTTTCACCCTTATGTTGCCTATGTCGATATTTCGCCACAGATACAGGAAAACAAGCTATGTCATCACCTAAACAACTTTTTTGGTGGTTCTCTTTTTGAGCTCTTACTCAAAACCTGATAGGAAACCCTCTTTTCACGTCTCTTTGGTAAATCGTGAAATAAAAGAGTGGTTCTTGTGAGGTCTTCGATAGGATTAGAACGTGAGAGGGCAGAAGTAGTGGTCACAAGGATTAAGCCATGTCTTTTGCTCTAAACACAGCTTCTTGTGAGGGGCTGAAAAAATCATTTATATAATTAATATTATTTCCATGTAGGGGATTTTCATAACACATGTTCTTAATTCTTACAGAATTCAGGATTCTCAACAGGGGAGACTCTAGGATGAGAATCCTCTTTCCCTTGCTATGTCCCCTTTGTTTCCCATAACTTCCTACTCTGCCTGACTAGAATCATAGGCATATGCCATAGCACCTAGCTTTACCACATTTTACTTTTGCCACATAACAATTTTATTGATTCTCTGGGAGTTTCACCTCATGCACCCCTATTGCAATCCTTTTCCAGTTATTCTATGTCCACCTCCTTGTGATCCCCCCAAAAAAGAAGTAAAAAAAAATAAAAAGAAAAAGAAAGGAAAAAACCCCAACAAGTCCACTTTGTGTTATCTGTATACTCTCTGGGGGCATGATCAAACTCTCAGTAGCTTCCCTCTTAAATAGAACCGGGTCCTTCCCTCCCATACACCTATCAGAAGCCATCAATTATGGAGAGTTACACTTCAGCATCTCTGTCACACTTAAGAGTTGTCTTCATTGGCTTCCTATACTATTACTTTTTATGGGGGGGCATTGGGGGAGATTTTCACAAAGCCTTTCATACGCCTCCCTCTCAACTGTGTGTCTGTTGTCATCCAAATTGATAGGAATTCTAGCCATGCCCTCATGATTGCGCATGCCCTGGTGAGACACTTAGTCATTTCGTCCTAGTCATCTTCAGGTTGTACGTCCTACACAATCCATGTGCTGCATGATCACATAATTTTCACGCAGCGTGATCACGTAATCTATGCGCATGCATGGAGTAGCCACGTGGGCCCATGTGCACATGTGCAGGGTAGTCCTTAAAAGGCGGCTCCCATGTACCCTCCCCCTCCTCAGCCCATGTCTTTTCAGCAGGCCTGACCATGTATTCTGTCCTGTCCTCTCCCTCTTCCTAATAAAACTCTGTGAGTGGGTTTTGTTGTGTTTCATGACTTTTCCTCACAGGGTAAGAGCACTGCATAAAACCAACACATATCACAGTAAAAGTAGCTTCCTTGCTCTTCACAGGCAGAGGGAGCACAGATCATGAGCCTTCATCCCACCGTTTCTTGAGACAGAACAGACTACAGACAAGGCTGCCAGCTACAGTAGGACCGTGGGCCCAGACAAGGCCTTTGGAGGCCTCTGGGACCTGGACATCAACATGGCTTCAGGTAGCACCGCAGGCCACTAAAATCAGTATGGCCTCTGGCAGCAGCAAGGCCTCCAGGCCTCCACACGGCCTTCTGTGGTAACACAGGACATGGACATCCATAGACCCTGGTTATAGTAGGGCCATGGACCCACACATGGCCCTTGGCTGCAACAAAGACACAAATATGACCATAGCCTCAGCTGGTCGATGTCCACATGGCCCTCAGTGGCAACACGTGCCGTGGATATCATCCTGGCCCCCATTAGCCAGGCTGCTGGCTCTACTGCCTGAGTGCCTGCCCGGGTGCTTTACTTCATTTTAATATAAGTGTACTTTATGGAAAACACTTGTATTTTATTTAAAAAAAAAAACTGAGAAGAATGCTACTGTTCCACATTTTCACAAATTTCTGTGGAATTCTCCAATCTGCCTCTCCCTTTGATTGTTTTGGGCTGAAATCTGGTATCACATAGATATCCAGTTGGGAATGCTTGCATCTTGCTAACCTGGGAAGAGTTTGAGGATCTCCAAGAATCCATCTATCCTATTTTTAGAATGTCTGTTGACAATATAGAGTGTTGAAGATTTGAATTCACAGAGACCTCCTATGTGTGGTCAAACTGACCTAACAGGTTGTAGGTGTGTGCCTGGGGGCAATTTCCTTCACTCCAGCCCATAGCAGTCTTTCTTCTGTGCAGTGTTGTTAAGTCCAACCTCATAGGATGGCTATAAAGGTCAAATAAAAAAAAATAATAAAGGACTTAGCGCATGTCCTAGAAAATCATAAGTACACTGAAGACTGTAGCTCATTCTCAATGTATCACAGCCTGTTTACTGTATTACCTTGAAATGAAAACCTATAATAGCTTTCTTTTTTTTTTAAATTTTTATTTTGCAATACAATTAAGTTCTACATATCAGCCACAGATTCCCTTGTTCTCCCCCCTCCCGCCCCCCTCACCTTCCCCCCAAGTCCGCCCCCCATTCCAATCTCCTCCAGGGCAAAGCCTTCCCCACAGATGAGATCAACCTGGTGGACTCAGTCCAGGTAGGTCCAGTCCCCTCCTCCCAGGCCGAGCCAAGCGACCCTGCATAGGCCCCAGGTTTCAAACAGCCGACTCATGCAATGAGCACAGGACCCGGTGCCACTGCCTGGATGCCTCCCAAACAGATCAGGCCAATCAACTGTCTCACCCACTCAGAGGGCCTGATCCAGTTGGTGACCCCTCAGCCATTGGTTCATATTTCATGTGTTTCCGTTCGTTTGGCTATTTGTCCCTGTGCTTTATCCAACCTTGATAATAGCTTTCTTAATTCACAAAGCAGCAAGGCCAATCTTGGAGAGGAGATTCTGAAAAGTTAGGGGGTCTAATTTTAAAATATGTTCTACTGTATGTAGATAGGGTTTATTGCTAGCCAGTGTTCTCATACACTTAAAAGTGTCTATGCCACAATTGCTGGAAAGTTTGGGGAGTTCTGTCACAGTTACCAAATGTTCCTCGAGAAATTCGGGTTCCCTCTTAAGGTTCTTGCTCTCATTAATAAGAACACAGAAAAGAAGAAAAAAAAAAAAAAAAGAAACCTATAAGAAAAAGAAAAGAAAAGCTCCAAAGCAGGCAGTCTCTAAATGCTGGTAGCCTGGAGGGGAAAGATGGCGAGGAAGAAGAATGAATGCCCTAGTATTTGGTACACGATGGCCTGGAGGTCAGCCACAGGACAGACAAACAGCCACATGGTTAGGCGGGGAGCTTTAGAGAAAGAGAAAGGGAGACCGAAGTACCAGAAAAAGCAGCCTCGGGCCCGGCCAGTGTCAGAATGAGACAGAAAAGAAAACAGAAACTTGTACCAGGCAGGCAGACCTGACAGAATCTTATGGCAGTTTATAAGGACTAAGGGATTGGGATTCTGGGAAAGAAAAGTACATCACCTCATTAAAGGAAAAATATTTCTCCTGCCTCTTTAGTGTGGCTTAAGGTGAACCTGTCTTCTTGAGGCATGGTACCCCAGTCAAATCATTGACTTGCCCAAGTGGAATGCTATGTTCCCTCCCACCTAGGCCAGAGATTTCATTCTCTCAAACCATAAAGAAATAGTTTTCCTCTGATGGGATTTCAATGCTATTTGAACAGCATGGTTGAGATGTCTATGTTTTCAATTACCTATAGTAGGTTATAATCTGAAAATATTAAGCAAAATGCTCTCAGTATTGTGGTAATATACATTACTATATGGTTTTGTCTTGCATAGGAGGTGAGTCATTTATTGTTCTAATGTATCCATACTGTATATGCTACCTCCCCGTTAGTCTCTGAGTAGGTATCCTACTTGTCAATCTACACCATCCTGGTATCACAGTACTTGTGTTCAAGAATTATTAATTTTAGTGAACAAGGGCCACAAAGAGCAAAAGTCATGATGAGGAGAATTCAGTCACTTAAAAGAGTCTAAATAGTTTTTCCTTTTTGTGAAAAGGTAAAACTACAATGAGATATTTTGAGAGAGTTATTTACATAATTTGTATTATAACATTTTATTTCTATTTCATTAAGATTATTATTAATCATTTACCGTACTTTACTTAAATATTAAACTGTTTCATAAATATTTACAGAAAAATGCATGCCAAGATTGATATGAGCCAAAGTTGGGGATCAGTGGATATCTTGAATTATATCCTCTACAGAAAAGGAGACTAGTGTAACATGATAGTGCAAGCTAAAGGTTATGGTGGATTTGAGCAGAACTATCAAACTAAACTTTACATTAAAAATTCTGTGTAATTTTAATATAAAAACAATAGACCAAATTAATAAGCATAGACATTAGTATGTTGTCAGATTCATATCTACTTTTATAAAATGACACAAGGCTTACACACTAAACAGTTTCTGGAGGCTAGAAAATAGGAATGTAGATTTTCTTATAATTTGCATTATTTTATTTATAAAATTATGTTTAATGATCACCCAATGCAGTATAAATGTCATTATTCCAAATGAGAAGCTACATAGCATTTCTAACTAACATTCAAGGCTCTTTTGCCTACATGGTCCTATATTTTCATAATTCTATAACCTTAACATGTATTTTTAAAATATTTATGAGATTTACATACAAGTTTTATGCCTTTTCTTCTTATCCAAGGTACAAATACACACCAAGGGTCTGAAGGAGGAGCTGCCCAAGAATTTCTAGGCAAGGTCATTTGTACATGATCTGACTTATTAAACTATTACAGGAATTTCAATGGCACAATCCCCTCTTAGACTGCCAAGCTTTGCAACTGACCTCACTTAACCCCCACTGCTTCTCTAGTTTTCCTGGAATTGCAGTAGTCAATACCAGCTGACTAGGTCTTCTTTCTGCCTATCTGCAGGTTTTATCTACGAGAGGAGGTGCAAAATATGCCTTACTTACACCTTTCTGGGCTTCAAATTAAATTGACAAAAGACAGATCAACAAGAGGGAGACTATATTTAATTAAGTACATGGGAAAGATAGTCCCAACAATCAGGAGAACCTAATCCTCTAGTGTGTCTGATTTAAGCTGACCCAGATGATAGTTGCTCACACCGCAGTTAGAGCCAGGAAAGAAATAAGGACATGGGTCTTTTGAGGTGGCATGTGGTGATAGAGACAGAATCCGGGAAGGCCATGCAAGGTGGATGAAGATTATCGTAAACCAAGCATGGTGCTACATACTTAGAATTCCAACACTTGCAAAGATGAAGCAGGAGGATTTCATGACACTCAGGTCAGCCTATTCTGGGCAACGTTGTGGGTTCAAGGCCAGACTGGGCTATAGTAACACCCTGCTTCAAAATCAAAACCCACCACTGCCACCACCAACAATTTATAAAGTGGTTGTCTTGTTCATATAAACTCTCTGCCATGGGTTGAATACGAACCATCTACCACAAGGAGAAGTGTTTGATCTATCGATCCCCAGTTGGTGGCACCATTTTGGGAGCTTATGGAGCCTTAAGAAGAGGGTGCCTTGGTGGAGGAAGTGGGTAGCTGAATATAGGCATGTGGGTTATAGTCTCCCTGGTTCCAGCAGCCTGGCATCTCTCCTGCTGCATGAGCTCTGCCATGCCATCCCTGCCATGAGAGGCTGTCACCTCTGGAGCTGCGAGACCAAGCAAACCATTTGTCTGCTGAATGAGGATGGTAACTAATAGACTCCCAGAGCATCCCTCATTCTGACACAGCTTCCTGACTACCGTAGATTCCCCCCATAGGCATCCATCTCTTCTACAAAAGGAAAGCTTCAGAGAGAGACTCCTGTGTCTGCAGTTTCTCAGAATAGCCAGTGCAAACCGTGCCAGCAATGTATTTTGAGGAGCATTCTCTAGTCTCTTACATCCAGATTTGGAAATGGTTTATTTCATGCCTAAACATTTATGAACTTTAATATACCAAGAAAATCTTAGAAATAACTTCAAAGGGGCCCATTAGCAAGGGGCTCAATCATGTGTGTGAAGAAGCAAACAGGACAAATCACGATTAAAAGTAAATGTTAAAAGAGCTTTTGAATATATTTGAAGGGCATGAGGGTGGAACCTCCGCCCGACTCCAGCTTCTGCCCATGAATGTGAATTTCGGTGCAAATGATAGTTTGTTAGACATTAGGAAGACATAATTACATTGTGTTCAAGATGTAAGACACATATCAAGATGCTGTTAGACTCTTGTTTATCAATTATTTTATTTCTGAATCATCTATTGGTCTGTCATTTAAAAACCAAACATTATTTCATTTTCATTAAAAGTTTTTACCACAATAGATCTTTTATTGCCATATAATAAATCAAGATTGTTAGCTTAATATAAGCTCCCATTTTCCCTGATTTCTCTGAAACACTGAGTTCCGAATCTGTGTTCCCTGAATTATAATTTTTAAAACTTCAAATAAAGAATATTTTTATGCTTTATATTTTTTTTAGTTTCTGAGTTTGGATTGATTGATTAATGTATTAGTCATGTACTTATTTCATGTCTGTGTAAATCAGGTTTCAGTGGCTACAACAAATATAATCCCAGTACTTGGGAGATACAAGATCATGAGTTCAAGATCAGCTTGTTATATAGAAAGAGCTAATCAAAAGGTGAGGAAGTTTGAATGTAATTGGCCCCCATAATCTCATAGGGAGTAACACTATGAGGAGGTGTGGCTTTGTTAAAGTGGATATGGCCTTCTTAAAGGAAGTGTGTCACTGTGGAGGTGGGCTTTGAGGTTTGCTATGCTCAAGATACTGCCCAGTGTCTCAGTGGACTTCTTATTTTCTGCAAGATGAAGGACTCTCAGCTACTACTTCATCACTGCATCTGCCTGCACACCATCATCCTCCCTACCATGATGATAGACTGAACCTCTGAAACTGTAAGCAAGGCATCCCAATTAAACGCTTTCCTGTATAAGAGTTGCTGTGGCCATGGTGCCTCTTCACAGCAATAGAAACCCTAACTAAGATGAAAGGTAAGGTTTATTTTTGCTCATTGTTTTGGAGGTGACCATCCATGATCAGGAAGCCTCATTGCTTTCGGATATCTATCATGGCAGCACACCTTGCTGTGAATGTGTGGCAGAGAAAAGTGGTCACCTCACAGCAACTGGAAGAGGGAAGAATGAAGACATACTTCATTCTTTGATAGCATGTCCTCAATGACCTATGATGGTCCATTAGACCCTACTATTAAGTGTTTGCACTACCACTCAAGAATGCAAAGACTAAACCTTCAAATCAGGATCCTTGAATGTCATTCCTGATCCATGCTGTAGAATGTCTTATAGTTTCTGGGCATCTTGCATAAGGTCAGTTACTAGCTCACAAAATAACCTACTTTATATTATTGTTTTCATTTTATAAATAATATTTGTCAGTAGTAGTCATGCTTCAGAACACAGTACTATTCCAGTAGCTGAAACAGGATCATGAGGATACTTTTTCTTTAGGAATGGATGGATGATGGCAGTAAGTATGCTATTCAACATTCCATCATGGTGACAAAAATCCAGAAGTAAGCAATTTATAAGTAGGAAAAAATTATTTTGGCTCATGGCTTCACACCACGGCCAGTTGGCTTGTTGTTGTGAAACACATATGGTAAGACAGCAACGATGCTGGAGGAGAAAGCATATGGTAAGACAACAACGATGCTGGAGGAGAAAGCATATGGTAAGACAGCAATGATGCTGGAGGAGAAAGCATCTGGTAAGGTAGCAATCATGCTGGAAGAGAAAGCATATGGTAAAACAGCAATCATGCTGGAGGAGAAAGCATATAGTAAGGTAGCAATGATGCTGGAGGAGAAAGCATCTGGTAAGACAGCAATCATGCTGGAGGAGAAAGCATATGGTAAGGTAGCAATCATGCTGGAGGAGAAAGCATATGGTAAGACAGCAATCATGCTGGAGGAGAAAGCATATGGTAAGACAGCAATGATGCTGGAGGAGAAAGCATCTGGTAAGGTAGCAATCATGCTGGAAGAGAAAGCATATGGTAAAACAGCAATCATGCTGGAGGAGAAAGCATATAGTAAGGTAGCAATGATGCTGGAGGAGAAAGCATCTGGTAAGACAGCAATCATGCTGGAGGAGAAAGCATATGGTAAGGTAGCAATCATGCTGGAGGAGAAAGCATATGGTAAGACAGCAATCATGCTGGAGGAGAAAGCATATGGTAAGACAGCAATCATGCTGGAGGAGAAAGCACATGGTAAGACACCAATCATGCTGGAGGAGAAAGCATCTGGTAAGACAGCAATCATGCTGGAGGAGAAAGCATATAGTAAGGTAGCAATGATGCTGGAGGAGAAAGCATCTGGTAAGACAGCAATCATGCTGGAGGAGAAAGCATATGGTAAGACAGCAATCATGCTGGAGGAGAAAGCATATGGTAAGACAGCAATCATGCTGGAGGAGAAAGCACATGGTAAGACACCAATCATGCTGGAGGAGAAAGCATCTGGTAAGACAGCAATCATGCTGGAGGAGAAAGCATATAGTAAGGTAGCAATGATGCTGGAGGAGAAAGCATCTGGTAAGACAGCAATCATGCTGGAGGAGAAAGCATATGGTAAGGTAGCAATCATGCTGGAAGAGAAAGCATCTGGTAAGATAGCAATCATGCTGGAGGCATGTGCTGGAGAAACATGCTCCACTCCAGTAGCCAGGAAGCAAAGCGAGAATTGAGTCAGTATCCTGTTACCCCTTCCAGTGCATACTTCTTTGATAGAATGATAACTGCTTCCCAACAGTAAGCTGTAGAAACTCTACCACCTCTCAATAATATAGCATAGGGAACAAGCCTTCCACAGGTGAAGAACATTCAAGATCCAAATTACAACAATAAGTTAATATAGAATTTATAGCATGATGTATCAATCTAATTAATCTTATCAGTAAAAACCAGGAGTCAGATATTGGACTAAAAACCTGAAAGATCAGAAAATCAGGATTGCAGCCACAGTTGCTTCCATCCTCTTCCGTTCCTCCAGTCCAAAAGGGCCAAGATCCTGTCTCAGCCCCACCTTACCACTTCCTGTCCCTCTCTCTACAGTCCTCCAAACCTCCACCCTCTGACTCCAAGCAAACTTAATTTGTCAAAACGAAAAGAAAATATCACACAACATTAGCAAGAAGTCATTGCAATGGTTCAAACCTGACTACCGGAGTTGTGTCCTCAGCACCCACTTGAAAAGCCAGGCATGGTGACACATGCTTGTAATTCCAGGACTAGGGATCTAGAGATAGAGGGATCCCTGGGGCTTGTCTGCCAAATTTGTGAGCTCCAGATTCAGTGAATCTTTCTAAAGAAAAATATTGGAGAGCAATAGAGAAGACCCTGATATCTATGTTTGACTTCCACATGTATGTGCATACACATGAGCAAAACAACACACACACACACACACACACACACACACACACACACACACACACACTCATTATCACCCTTAATATGGAAGTATGAAGAGTAGAGATAAAGTTTGTGTGACTCAAGATCCCAACTTACTAGGAAAAGCCAACATAGGGAGAATGAGTTGGCTTATTAGACTATACAAGAAATGCAGTCTGAGGGGATGCCACACAGTAAAGCTAGAGACGAAGGAAGAATAGCTAAACCTTTGCACTTTTCCCACTCAGCAGTGCACACCTACCCTCTCATTGCTGAATACATTCCGAAGTCACATGACTTGAGGGTGTGTACGCGCAGGTATATAGTCTCTCCACACGTTAAAGCAGACCAAATATCAAGGAATGTGAAAAGCCTCAGAATGGTATAGAAGGTTTACAGAACTTGGCCAAGATCACAGAGCTAAAGTTCTCATGTCCGTGTTCAAGATTTTTCTCTCTGTACACACACACACACACACACACACACACACACACACACACACACACACACGCTTAACCTGAAAATGGAGAAAGAAGTATTGCAAAGTGGAATTACTTTCTTATGTAATTTTCTCAGCTCATGTGTATCATAGGATAATTTTCGAAAACTTGTCTTCCATTTTTTAATATATCTAGAAGAAAGGCAATGAGGACAGGTCTAAGGCCTGTAAGCCATCATCACTGTGAAAGAAGAACCACCTGGATGTTGTTCAAGGTGAGGGAAACCAAATGATCCAGGGAAGAACCACATACTTTTGTGCTGCCAATCAATACGATACAGCCTTTCCACCATACAGAGCTTGCTTTAAGAGAACACTTTGTAGCGCAGTAGTTTAAATTAGGTTATATTCACTAGTAGAAATTGTATGTATTTATTTGTCCGTGCAAATATGTTGGTGTATAGGGATCGAGTCATAAAACAAATCGTTAGGTACTTAGTTCTCTCCTTTTACCATGTGGGTCCTGGGGATTGAACTCAGGTCAACAGGCTTGTGGACAGGCATCTTTTTCCACTGAGCCATGTGGCCAGTCCAGGATATATTCATTTTCAATACACAGAACGTTTTCTCCAATAAAACTATTTCAATGAAAATGTCAATACTGGTGAAAAGAAAAAAAAAAGACACAGAGTGACTACCCTTTTATGTGGCAATGCAACTCTTACCAATCTAAGAGGTTATGGGTTGGGCAGACAAAGAATATTTGAAGACACAAGGGCATGGTGTATAGTAATGTAGTATACTGAACATGACTGTTCTAGAAGGGAGTGAATTCCCACAAGACTTATATATTGAACTGCTAGACCTTCTTACTTCAGGATCTAAATGTCTTTGAGATAAATTCTGTAAAGAAGTTCAAACATGTGACTGCTCATCAGGGACCATTCAATATAACTGATGTTCTTAGGGAAACGTGTAGGGTTATGTGAACACACGGACAAAGAAAGTGGTCATCGAGAAGCTAAGGGAAGAAGCAGCAAGACAAACCCATACCAAGTCTGACCTCTGCTCTTAGATTTCTGTCCCCCAAGACAGTAAAAACATTCATTCCTGCTGTCTAGGAATCCCAGTCTGTGGTCATTTATTGTGCAAAATCTACTAGAATAACACAGTAGCAATGGAGATACTGGTATAGTGTTACAGCAGCAATGGAGATACTGGTATAGTGTCACAGTAGCAATGGAGATACTGGTATAGTGTCACAGTAGCAATGGAGATACTGGTATAGTGTCACAGTAGAAACAGAGGAACTAGTATAGTGATACAGTAACATCGGAGGAGCTAGTATAGTGATACAGTAGCATCGGAGAACTAGTATAGTGATACAGCAGAAACACAGGAACTAGGATAGTGATACTATAGAAACGAAAGAACTAGTATAGTGATACAGTAGAAACGGAGGAACTAGTATAGCGATACAGGAGAAATGGAGGAACTAGTATAGGTTTACAGTAGAAACGGAACAACTAGTATAGCGATACAGGAGAAACGGAGAAACTAGTATAGTGATACAATAGAAATGGAGGAACTAGTACAGTGATACAGTAGCAACGGAAGAACTAGTATAGTGATACAGTAGAAACGGAAGAACTAGTATAGTGATACAGTAGCATCGGAGGACTAGTATAGTGATACAGTAGAAACACAGGAACTAGGATAGTGATACAGTAGAAACGAAGGAACTAGTATAGTGATACAGTAGCAACGGAGGAACTAGGATAGTGATACAGTAACATTGGAGGAACTAGTATAGTGATACAGTAGAAACGGAGGAACTAGTATAGTGATACAGTAGAAACACAGGAACTAGGATAGTGATACAGTAGAAATGGAGGAACTAGTGTACCAATACAGGAGAAACGAAGGAACTAGTAAAGTGATACAGTATAAACGGAACAACTAGTATAGTGATACAGTAGAAACGGAACAACTAGTATAGTGATACAGTAGCATCGGAGGAACTAGTATAGTGATACAGTAGAAACGGAACAACTAGTATAGCGATACAGTAGAAACGGAACAACTAGTATAGTGATACAGTAGCATCGGAGGAACTAGTATAGTGATACAGTATAAACGGAACAACTAGTATAGCGATACAGTAGAAACGGAACAACTAGTATAGTGATACAGTAGCATCGGAGTAACTAGTATAGTGATACAGTAGAAACGGAGGAACTAGTATAGCAATGCATGAGAAATGGAGGAACTAGTATAGTGATACAGTAGCAACGGAGGACTAGTATAGTGATACAGTAGAAACACAGGAACTAGGATAGTGATACCATAGAAACGGAGGAACTAGTATAGCAATACAGGAGAAAGGGAGGAACTAGTATAGCGATACAGTAGAAACAGAGGAACTAGTATAGGGATACAGTAACATCGGAGGAACTAGTATATTGATACAGTAGAAACGGAGGAACTAGTATAGTGATACCGTAGAAAAGGAGGAACTAGTATAGCAATACAGGAGAAATGGAGGAACTAGTATAGTGATACAGTAACATCGGAGGAACTAGTATAGTGATACAGTAGAAACACAGGAACTAGTATAGTGATACAGTAGAAATGGAAGAATTAGTATAGTGATACAATATAAACGGAACAACTAGTATAGCGATACTGTAGAAACGGAGGACTAGTATAGTGATACAGTAAAAACAGAGGAACTAGTGTAGTGATACAGTAACATTGGAGGAACTAGTATAGTGATACAGTAGAAACACAGGAACTAGTATAGTGATACAGTAGAAACACAGGAACTAGTATAGTGATACAGTAATATCGGAGGAACTAGTATAGCAATACAGGAGAAACGGAGAAACTAGTATAGAGATACAGGAGAAACGGAGGAACTAATATAGAGATACAGGAGAAACGGAGGAACTAGTATAGTGATACAGTAGAAACACAGGAACTAGGATAGTGATACAGTAGAAATGGAGGAACTAGTGTAGCAATACAGGAGAAACGAAGGAACTAGTAAAGTGATACAGTATAAACGGAACAACTAGTATAGCGATACAGTAGAAACGGAGGAACTAGTATAGTGATACAGTAGCATCGGAGGAACTAGTATAGTGATACAGTAGAAACGGAGGACTAGTATAGTGATACAGTAGAAACGGAGGAACTAGTATAGCAATGCATGAGAAACGAAAGAACTAGTATAGTGATACAGTAGAAACACAGGAACTAGGATAGTGATACCATAGAAACGGAGGAACTAGTATAGCAATACAGGAGAAAGGGAGGAACTAGTATAGCGATACAGTAGAAACAGAGGAACTAGTATAGGGATACAGTAACATCGGAGGAACTAGTATATTGATACAGTAGAAACGGAGGAACTAGTATAGTGATACCGTAGAAAAGGAGGAAGTAGTATAGTGATACAGTAACATCGGAGGAACTAGTATAGTGACAGAGTAACAACAGAGGTACTGATATAGTAACACAGTGCTATAAGCGGTACTATTGATAGCTAGAGACACTAGCAGCGACATGATTTGTCAGACTGACTGGCATAACTAGGCTGTCAGGCCACAGAACGGTCCGTAAATAAGCTCTCTAGCTGCTCATTGATTTAATAAGCCTTTGGGTCTGTGTTAGGTGGACAGTTCTCCTACAGGTCCTTGTCTACGAGTATTCGATCTCCTAACAGCGTCATGGTGACATCATGTCTGCTTATCGCTTTCTTTAGGTGAGGAAGAAACTGCTCTACATTAGTGTATCTAAAGCAGGAAAATAATTCTAATACTTTTAAGGTAGACTTCAGACTTTCATCCTTTAAATTTCCATTATGAACTGAGCTTTTCTTTCTTATGCCTTATAAATATCCTTGGAAACATAGTAGGCTCTCAGTGTCCAGAAATTGATCTCAAACCTTGTCTAAACAAAAAGAAATGTATAGTTAAGCTAGAAGAACAATTTCTTGGTTCACACATGTATACACAAAATACAATAATGAATGTTGTTAGAACTATTGTTCTTTTCTCAATAGAAAAAGTAGACTTGGCGTTTGTCTTTAGTTTATTTTGTGCTTATGTGATAGAGCACCTGAGACTGGGAAATTAATTATATATCCAACAGAATGTACTGGCTTATAGCCCCGGAGTCTAAGAAGTCTAGGACGGAGGGCTCATCTTACTTCTCCTAAGGACCTTCTTGCCGTATCATCCCATGGCAGAAACTGTGTGTGAGTGTGTGTGTTTGCACGTGCATGTGCATGTGTGATATGTCAGAAAAGGGGAATCTTGTTCTTTCATAATAATCACAATAATAATTTGTTCTCCTAGTAACAATATTAACTCAAAATAGTAGAACCTTTTTGTCTTAGGCCCTACTTTCCAATCATGTTGTCCTGGACATTATGTCTGTACACCTTTGCTGAGAAATATTCAAACTACAGCATGATTAAAGGCTGTATTTTCATTTCATATGTTATCTACCATATTATCTTTTCAACAGAATGTCAATAATGCAGAGCAATGCAGGAGCGCAAAAGTGCTTAAGTACTGTTCTGTGAACCCATAGGTCCAGCTAACCATGCCTAGTCAAGCAAATGTGTGAAGAGCAGAACTGCCAGGTACACACATTTTGAAGATGAGTCAGTCCTCAAGTGGGTTTTTGAACCAATTTATCTTAATTCTTAAATTTCTGTTTCCCGTTTGTTACAATTGCAGGCTTTCTAAAGGGAAACACATATACATTAACCTGAAATTTTTACCGAAAAATCCTGTAGTTGGACAATTGACAGTGTGCTTTAAAAAAAAAAAATTGAATAAGAAACCTTCAGAAATGACCTGGAAATGAATGTTCTAAGTCGGTCATCAAACTTTTATTTATCTATTTAGCGTTAGGGATTTTAAAAACGAACACTAAAGAATGGAACTTTGAGGGTCATTGTACTGTCAAATTCCTGAAATTAAAGTTTTTGACAATATTTTTGTTTGTTTTTGTTTTGTTTTGTTTTTCGAGACAGGGTTTCTCTGTGTAGCTTTGCGCCTTTCCTGGAACTCACTTGGTAGCCCATGCTGGCCTCGGAACTCACAGAGATCCGCCTGGCTCTGCCTCCGGAGTGCTGGGATTAAAGGCGTGCACCACCACCGCCCGGCGTCTGGCAATATTTTTAAAAAATATTTTAATAGTTTTTTAGCGTTAACTTTAACTTTTTTGGTATAGTGATTCTGAAGATCAAATCTAGAGACCTGTGCTTCCATGCTCTCTACTGTTGAGATGTAGCTTCAGTCTCAGTTATATTTCTAATTTCAGATGGAAGAACCCGACTTTCTAAAACTGTCTATGGGGAAACAGGAAGCTGTTCTGTGAATGAGGAGAAACCAAACTGTGGTCTCCAACCGTGGAGAAGTAGTTCAAGAGCATTCTCAGACAGACTCACACTTGCTAGGTCTCAGTGGTCTCAGAAAAAACCCATGCTCTGGAATTCTTGCATCATCCCTAAAATTCTTTGCTTCTAACCGTTTCACAACTTTTATATTCTAGCAAGGGTGTAGGACCATTAATGAGGTAAAAAAAAAAAATTGTAATTTGTCAAACTAACATGACAAATACAAGGAGTCAAGGGAAAAATCACAGGAGATGGTTGGAGACATCCGAAAGACAGATTAAATATAAATATGAAGCACACAGTTATTACAAGGCCTTTTCGAGTTACTATGATTATACAAAACGTGGCATTTCATGGATCCTTTACCAAGCTTGCTTCCCGTGCCATGGATTAAATTCTACCCCGGTTTGTATGTGCGTTTTGTGTTTGTATTTGGGACCATGGACTCGTTCATCTGCCCTTCTCTGGCTGCACCCTCACCTCTATCCCTAGGTTAGCTGGTGCAGTTGAAGATGTTTGTCTCCAGATTGCTTTCTCTTTGTTCGTTTTTTCTTACAGTTCTGTTTACAGGAGACTCTTCCACACATGGTAGTTAATCGTTTGTTTAATTTGGCAACAGGGATATTAGAATTATGCATCATCTAGGCAGTGGTTCTTTCATAATGTTGTTTGCCTTATGTCTATTCATTTATATTCTCTTCGGTAAATAAACCTTAAATCCCCAGAGTCTAGCGGTGACTGGCACCCATTCCTGTACATGAAACAGACACAGAATGTCAATACCGACGTATGTAACGAATAGTTAAGGAGAAAAGTACAGCCCAGAAGGACTTCTAACAGCTCTCTGCTTATTTGACTTTTTTTTTTTTTTCTTTTTTTTTTTCGTTCCAGCAGGTTCATTGCTTGTGAAATTCCTAGAAAGGCGTGGGTGACATAGCAAGCAGCTGGAGTTCTGGGCCCGGCCAGGTTTGGGGAACCTTCCAGGTAGGGTGGGACACTGTTTACTTTGGAGACACAGTGATAGATAAGAGGGCGATCTGCTCTACCCAGCCTAAGGCTCTAGCCCAGGTTGAGGGTCAGAGTGTCCGAGTTTAGCGCAAAGCCAGGGGCCCACCCACAGACAGTCACCTCCTGGATGGGCGGTTCTGGGAGGCCGGTCCGCGTGATGGGCGTGGCCCAGACGGCAGGCGGGGCACTCCAGGGGGGCGGGGCAGCAGCAGAGCCCCTCCCACACTCTCTTTCCTCCTCCCCGCCCCCAGCAGGTCACAATGTAGGGTTAGGACGGGTGGGGCGGGGCCGCGCGGGGGCGGGGGCGGCTGGAGGGCGGGGCGGGGGGGCGGTGACGGCGGCGGGGGCGGGGCTGGAGGCGGAGTCGCGGCGGCGGCGGCGGCGGCGGCGGCGGCTGGAGGACAGCGCCATTCTGGCCGGCCGCTCCCTCCCTCCGTCCGTCCGTCCGTCCGTCCGTCCGTCCGTCCGCTCGCCACCGGCCCGCAGTGGTGCCCGCGGGAGCCGTCCGGCGAAGCCGAGTGCGAACGGGTGACGCGGCCCCGCTTGCTCGCTCGCGCTTGCCCTCGCCTGCGCCCATGGGCCGGGCGGCCGCGGAGCAGCGGCGCTGAGGAAGCGGGGCGCGGAGGACCTGGAGGCGGCCGCGGTGGCGCTCTCCGGCAGCGTCTCGCCGCCGCCTGCCCGCGGGGCCCGCGTTCGCCCGCCGCCGCCGCCGCCGCCATCGCCTTCGCGCCCGGCTGGCGGGGGAGCCGTCCTCCCGGGCTGTCCGCGCCGCTGTCCCGGGCCCGGTAGAGCACGGCCGGAGGGACCGCCGCGGGGGCCATGACCGTGGAGCAGAATGTGCTGCAGCAGAGCACGGCGCAGAAGGTGAGGCGCCCCGACGGGCCGCGTGGCCACCCTCCCCGCCCGGCTCGGCCACCCAACCCCGGGGGTGGGGCGGGGGGGCGTCGCGCTCGGTCCCGCGGGGCTGCGTGCGGAGCGGGCGGTGTGTGTGTGTGTGTGTGTGTGTGTGTGTGTGTGTGTGTGCGCGTGTCACGAGAGGCTTTCCGTCCACTCCCTTCTGCAGATGACTCTTCCCCAGAATCGACGGCGCCGCGTCCCCAGAGTGACCCCCCCCCCCCATTCCTCCAGGGCTCTGCCAGGCTTTGAAATTAAACTTTTTCCCCTTCGCTTCCTTTCCCATACCCCTTTCCTCCGCAAGAATGTCACTTGTCACCCCTCTTGGACAGTTTCTCTTTTGGGAGTGGTGTTATTCCGGGCCTGCTGGTCTCATAAGAAAAAAAAGAAAAGAAAAAAAAAAAAAAGAAAAAGAAAAAAGAAAGAAAGAAAATCTCCCAAACCGAGTTACCTGTCTTCCAGGTCAGGTACATCCACCCAGGGTGGACTCTATACAAATAGAGGGTTCGATTGGTCATTATTCTTTTTTCTTTTCGTTTTCTCCTGAATGTTGAAACTATCTCTCACGAAAGGAGACCTTTATGGTTGTTAGTGAAGTCTTTTGTCCCCTAAGTTTGACCTTGCTCTCTCGTTCCTTCACCTTTACTCTTGAATCAGGAAGACACTCACGTAAGGGGATCGTCACATCTTGCTTTTAGAATAGCACCTTGCTATTCTAGATTTTTGTTTTAAGGATTTTAAAGGCTCCATCATAGCTTGCTCCATGCCCTGAAGAGTAGTAGTTGGTCATGACTTGTTCTGCTCCCCCCACCCCCACACACACACCACTACACTCCTTATTGCTGTGAAGAGCATTTTGAGCGCGAGGGAAACGTTGGCTTAGTCGTGTTGGAATTGCAGGAGCAATTAGGTTTACAGTGAAGAGCCAAAGCCGAGTTTGGCTCGTCTGTGGGTAATGGATGCCACACCCTGCCGTAGTTTGGACACACCATGCTTGCAGTTTACCTGTGCCTGTCTTTAAAAGTAAGGCCTGTTTTCCTACAGTAGACCAGTATGTGCAAACAGCCTGCTGCTATTTTTTTTTCCCCCTGAGAATAGTTTTAGATTTTGTAACTACTCGGGATAACTAAAGATGCTGGAGAATTTCGGACAGCAACGATAGTGCTTTGTTGTTTCAGACACTTCTGCTGGTTGAAAAAGTTGGGTTTGAAGCCCGCTTTAGTTAATATTGCTTGTAAATCGAGACGATCATTGCAGACTCTAATGTATTGGTGGCAGAACAATTCAAGACTGAATTAACGGATGAAACAGTTTGCCTCCTCACTCCACGTGCTGTGTCTTGAACACTATAATCTTTAGATTTTGATGTGGAGTATGTGCTGGAGCGATGAAGGTCATGTGATCTTAGGAATACTAAGCAGTAGACCCTGTCATTTTTTTTTATTGGCTTTGCATTTTAAAATGTCTTTATTTCAAAGTGCAAAATGCTGCTGTTCTTTGCTTCTCTTAAACTTGAAAATGGCAAGGAATTGATTTATTGTTTGTGTTTTTTGTCATTGCTCATTTTGACCAAAATGCTTCTTTGCATAGTCAGATAACTATCGAGATGGCTCAGAACTCTGCATAAAGCTGGAGAATCAAGAATCGAGTTGCTAGAAGGGATCTTGGTTATCAAGTGCAATATTCTAGTTTAATGAGCTCTTCTTCCTGAAGAGAACATTCTCTAGTTTATTATTTTTTTTGTACGTATTAAGTAGGTTAGATTATTTCATTGACATTAGGGACAGTTTTTCAAGCTACATCATATAGTTTTATACATCCATCGTATTTGCTCTTAATGGTGTTGGAGATCGAACCCAGGGTCTCTTGCATGCTAGGGAAGAACTCTACCAACTGAATGGCATCTGTAGTTTCTTAAATGTGTTTCTTTCCCTTGTGAATGCACTGTTACTTTGTTACCAGTATTAGAACCCGTTCAAACAGTCTAGTTATAAATGCTTGAACTAATCTCATTCAAATTTGAAGTCTTAAAACTATGTTCGGAACTAGGAAGTGTACTTCATTCTAGGAAGCAGGACGGGAACTTCCTACTTAAGAAGAAACAAAAGTGAAACTGATAGTTCTTAGAAGCTTCATGGACTGTCAGGAAAAGGGGGTGTTTGGAGCCCACTGTGGGGTAGACACAATTTTAACTGGTTTTCTCTTTTCTAAAGAGTATGTAGGTCTGTTGACAAATTTTAAGGAAGTGGCTATTATAGTTGCTGAAATGGTTGTCTATGCTTTTAAGGTTTTTTTTTTTTCCTTTTTTAACTGTAAAGAGCTGTAAGATTTTCTTTTTAAAGCTACAATCTACAAAACTTAAGTGTTTGGTTCACCTACTAAGTAACTCCTGACAAGGGACTGTGTCTTCCCTTCTCTGCTTAATTGCTGAAGTTTGCCCAAGTCAGGGAGGGAGTTTGGAAATGTTTGAAAACTGTGGTGGGAGCGGATTTTCTGAGGTTGAGATGTTACAGGTGAGCATTTGGCAGAACACAGAGTGCAGTTGACCCTGCGGTTATTTTGTTCTGGGACCTGTGTCTTCCGCCCTTGGGCTGGATGTTCACCTCCGTGGAGGATCTTTAGATCTCCGAAGAAATGTGATACCTAAATTTAAGTTCCACAGGCAGGTTCCTAAGGGGAGGATTGGAACTTCCTCCCAGTAAACAAGGTTTACTTCTAAGTGAGCAGGGTTCCCCTTACTTGTAAGTATCCTGGGGAGTGAGTTGTCTGCGCTGTTGCTCAGTGGGGCCTGGACTTGTTCCTGCACGCGGTAGGACTCGGTAAATATTTGACAAATGAATTTGTAAGTGAATGGTTCTTAGAAGGCTAGCAAGCAGCAAGCCCAGGGAATTCTTAGCTTCCTAAGTAAAAACCAACGGTCAGTTGTTGAGAAACAATGAGAGCTTGAAAAAGCATCCTGGCTAGGAAAAGAAGCTGCAGAAGATAAGGACAGGATGTGGATTAGGTCTTAAACCACCCTTCTGTGACCTTGGGCAACTCATTAAATGTCTCTTAAGTCTTGTAAAGCTTTAAGCTTTGTGTAGACATGAGAAACTTCTTCAGATCTGAGTGTTTAGTGGAGCTAAGCAAGCATTTATTTCTTTATTTTTTTTTATGTAGCATGAAGATATGTACAGGCATAAATATCCTCTTCAATTTAAAAGATCAAGAAAATAAACAGATAATTCAAAAAGTGCTATCAGTGTTCACCCCGTGCATAAAAACAAAAGCAGTTGTCAGAGAAAATCTTATTAATTTGCCACAAGAAAAATGTTAATTACGTAGGCATGCCCATCAGTGAGAAAGCTGCAGAAAGAGTCTCAATTCAAGGCCAGCTGGCTACGTAGTAAGTTAAACCATTGCTGTTGAGAGAGAGAGAGAGAGAGAGAGAGAGAGAGAGAGAGAGAGAGAGAGAGAGAGAGAGAGAGAGAACACACACACACAGACCAAGAGACACAGACAGACTGGGGAGGGGGAAGAAAGAAAAGGAAAAAAAAAGTTTATACACTTCGATAATGGTTACCAATCATTTTCTAAACACATATACCACAATTCAAAACCAGTAAAGAAGTTCACTAAAAATACCATCTTGGGGCCTGGAAAACTAGATCAGTCAGTAAAATGCTTGCTGCCTAAACATGAGAACCTATGTTCCATCTCCAGCACCCACGTTGAAGCCAGACACAGCAGCACCCATTTGTAACCAAGCACTGGGAAGAGAGACAAGATGGATCCCTGTAGCTCACTGGTTACCATCCTACCAGAATCAGGGAACTTCAGGTTCAGTGAGAGTTTCCAAGTCTAAGGTACAAAGTGACTGAGACAAATAACCAGCACTGGCCACCAGCTTAGTATTATATGAGCCTGTAGGTGCATGATATGTGTGTTTGATCGCAGGCACGTGTGTATCCCGGCAAGCATTTGAAGGTCAGAGGACAACTTTGTAGTTAGCTCTCTCCTTTCCCTTTTGTGAGGGGTTCTGGGAATCCAATTCAGGGCCCTTGGCTTGCAAGGCAAATGTTTTTTACCTGTTTAGCAGTCCAGCTGGCCCACTGCTTGTTTGATCATAGTTCAAACAGTCCTGAGTTTGCTGTGCAAAAGTGATATGCATTCAGCAGAAACGGGGTTTTGCGTTCTTTTCCCAGGCTAGGAAAATGCTGTGGGGTTATATGTCTATCTTTCGCTGTAAGGGTATATGTCCGTCTTTCGCTATAAGGGCATATGTCCGTCTTTCGCTGTAAGGGTATATGTCCGTCTTTCGATGTAAGGGTATATGTCTATCTTTCGATGTAAGGGTATATGTCCGTCTTTCGCTGTAAGGGCATATGTCTGTCTTGCGATGTAAGGGTATATGTCTGTCTTGCGATGTAAGGGTATATGTCTGTCTATCTTTCACTGTAAGGGTGTATGTCTGTCTTTCAATGTAAGGGTATATGTCCGTCTTTCACTGTAAGGGTATATGTCCGTCTTTCGCTGTAAGGGTATATGTCCGTCTTGCGATGTAAGGGTATATGTCCGTCTTGCGATGTAAGGGCACATGTCCGTCTTTCGATGTAAGGGTATATGTCCGTCTTTCACTGTAAGGGTATATGTCCGTCTTTCGCTGTAAGGGTATATGTCCGTCTTGCGATGTAAGGACACATGTCTGTCTTTCGATGTAAGGGTATATGTCCGTCTTTCGCTGTAAGGGTATATGTCCGTCTTTCGCTGTAAGGGTATATGTCTATCTTTCGCTGTAAGGGTATATGTCCGTCTTTCGCTGTAAGGGTATATGTTTGTCTTTCGCTGTAAGGGTATATGTCCGTCTTTCGATGTAAGGGTATATGTCCGTCTTTCGATGTAAGGGTATATGTCCGTCTTTCGATGTAAGGGTATATGTCTGTCTTGCGATGTAAGGATATATGTCTCTCTTGCGATGTGGGGCGGCAGTGAACTGTAGCTCACACTGTCACTCAAAAGGAAATGAGTTGGACTTTATGGAGTGCTGCTTGCTGTTGCCTTTTGGATACAGATATTAAGTTGTGTGAGCTATTCAATACTGTATCAAATAAGCTTTAAGTTGGATGCTTTTTTCTAATTGAAGGGCAGTGTTCGGTGTTTTGAGCATGCTAAACTATGATTTGGGGTTGGTAAATTTAGGCTAGTTTTGGTTTTCCCATGGAACCATAGACTTTTTCTTCGTTGTGCAAATCTATCATCTTTCTGCCATCGATATGTTTTTGATCTTCAAACATCTTCCATATTCCAGTTTTATTTCCTTTTGCTGTTGAATATTCCCACAGATGTAGCTACATGGAGATGTTGATATATATAGATGTTCTTTCTAGTTTTCCACTAAGCTTTTTTGCTATGTGACACTGTTATATATAGATGATTGTCAGCAAGCCTTTGAGTAGATAGACATATTTGTATTTGTCTTGGGCAAATACACAGGAGTAGAATTGATAAAAATATACTCTCACATTGTTGCCCAGACTCTCATACATTCTTTCAGCTGTCCGTGAGAAGTCCAGTTGGTTTACAATTCCCCCAAGACTTGGTCTTGTTCCTCTTTTATGTTTTAACCATTTTAGTGACTATAGTGGAAACTCATTACTTTGTATTTCCTTAATGACTAACAGGTTTTGAGGTCTTTTTTGGTGATTCTATTTTGGATGATGTTTAAATATTGTTTCTTATGTAGTACCCGTTTTTCCATTGGCACGGGTAACAACAGCTGAGTATTTTTCCAAATTGAAATGGTAAAGTGTAGAAGGAGTTGTTAAAGGTAAATGCCAAGCATGAAGTTGTAGAATCCGTTTTATTTTTTAAAAGCCTATCTGATAAAAAGGGGATTGCTGAAAACTAGGAAGCATGTTCTTTGCCATCCTCCAGTCTGACATTCAGTTTATCTCTTTAATAGTTCATTGCACGTAGACTTTAGAAATCTTCATAATGCATATTTTATTACCAGCATATAAAATATTTTCATAGTGGATGAATCGCCACATGTGTGCGATCTCAGAACCAGTCTAGACTACGTAGTACAACCTGTCTTAAACTATCACTGTCTAAAACAAACAAACAAAACTGTTTTTACATAATTCTGTTGGTGTAGAAGTTTGGAAAGAACTTGGAGGAAGACTGATAGGTGTGGGATGAACTGTGGAGAGGTTTGTTGGGCAAAGATAATTTTTGCTCCATCTGAGGACAAGGAAGAAGACTGAACCACCAAGTCCCCACTGCATCTGTTGGATTTTTATTGTTGCTGTTCAGTGGAAAAGGATTGGGTATGTGAGGGGCATTAGATATCAGGGAGGAGGTGGTTGCAGAATTGAGAACTAAGTTCTCACCGAAGCAGGAAGGGTATGTATGTTTGGAGAAGGACCACGAAAGGCTTAATGCTCTATTAACATCAGTGGGAGCAGCAATTGTACAATGGTGTATGTAAAACTTAGTGTTTAATTTCATGACACAGTACACGGGTGCTGTAAAAACCAGCTTGGGCTGGAGTGCTGAGCTTCCCTATCCTCCTCCAAGGCCTCTGAGCTGGGTCTGGAGATCTCAGCAAGAAGTCCCTCAAGCCTTTCCCTGACCCTTTAGCAAAGTGGCACAGTGCAGCATTGGTCAAGAGGGTGGAAAGTAAACTCGAAGCAGCTTGAAGGCTTGTGTCTTTGAAAGGGAGCTGCAGCTCAGCACAGCTTGCCTGGAGTCAGCAGACTTTGTGCAACCTGGAGACTTTCTGAGCTACCATTACTGTTTCCTACCTAGCGGAGCATCTGCTTCAGTCTACCGATGGCACCGAGCACTGGAAGAACTGAGGCTGCCTTTGGTGGCTGGTACGAGAGGGAGGACACCGTGAACCCGAACTCATCGAGAGCTGTTGCTGGGCAGGTGGAAGCAGCGTACCTGGTGGCCCGTTAGTTTCAGCTTGGACTGTCTGTGTTGTGAGATGGGGGCAGGACTCTCTGGGGACACCCACAGAGACGCTGTCTCTGGTCACATGGTCCTGTGCTATCTGATGTGGTTCTAGGGCAGCAGGAGCACTGGCTGTTGGATCTTATCATTAGCTTATGTTGGGCTTCCTTGGGGCTAGCTTGGGCACACCTCATGAGCTGCAGCAGGTTTGGGGAGAAGATGATGTTGCATTCTAGGTGATGTGCTGTAGGCGGTGTGCCTTGTATTCCTTTATTTTCTGGGGGAACAGGTAGACATCTGTAGTCTTAATATCCAAAGATATGGGGGACTGACGGATCAGGGCCTCTCTCACTTCTTTTTCTCCCCGCTTTCCTCCTTTTCCCTACTTCCTAGACACTTTCAATTTGCCTATTTCTTTCTTTTTTTTTTTTAACTTTTGTGCTTAGTACTTAATTTTTTTATTAAGAAAAATTTTATTCATTTTGCATACCAAAGATCCTATTTCTTTTACATTTATTTTATTTAAATTTAATTTCAGTCTCCTCTCTCCCTCCCTCTCTCCCTCTCTTCCTCTTCCTACCCCCCTGTGTGTGTGTGTGTGTGGGGGGGGTGTTTGTGTTTGGATTCACACATGCCATGCATGAATGAGGAGTCCAGAGACAGCTTGCAGAGTGCTTTCCTCTTTTCACGGGCATTCTGGGGACTGAACTTCGGTTGTCAGGCTTAGGGACAAGCATCTTGCTGAACCGTCCTGTTGGCCCCATGTGCCGTGTTGTTACCTGGGTTATTTACCTTCTTGATTTTGAGTTTTCGGAATTCTTTTTGTACTTTCCACATTGTCTGATGTGACTCATTTTAATTTTCTTACCAATTTCTTTGAATTAAAAATATTTAAATATTCTATTTTACTTCGTTTTCCTGTGATTAGTCCCTTTAATGACATTTACTTTTACTCTTTCCCCAGTTTCCTTCTTCCATGTTTTATTTTAGCTTTGACATTTCTCTATAACCCATCTGACATTAGTTTGTATCTGTGCTCTGAGGTAGAAGGTTCATATATGTATGAAAACGTCATAAATTTTATATATTAATATATGCTACAGACAGATTGTCAACATTCACTCCATGTGGATATATAATTGTTCCAGCATTTTTATTTTGAAAAGATGGTCACCGATCTTTGAGTTAAGGTAGTAATTTTGTTATTTTTTAGTAATTTTTAGTAGTTTGCTTTTTCCTGTATTCTGTTCGTACCCTATATAATGCCACACATACCATATTTTCAGAATGTGCTTTGAAGTGGGTTGGGGAAGTTCTTTTGTAGTCTTTTTGTTTAAAGAATGTTTGACCTGTTCTCTGTGTTTCTGCGTCTCCATGTAAAATTCTAGTGTTCTTTCTACAGTTAGACCAAAAGCAAGGTAGGAGTTGTGAGTAGATTGTGTTGATTATAGAGATGAATTCTGAGTGCACAGACTCCTAAGGACTTTTTTAATCTAACAACATGCTATACTTTCCCATTAATTTAGATTTTAATTTCTTAATGGAATATCATTGATAGATCTTGGTATGTCATTTATTAGAGTTGATTTTTTGATATTATTCTAGATGGCATTTTTATTTAGGTTTGTATTTTAATTGTTCCTTGGCAGATAGGTTATAATTGATTTTTGCATCACCTTTGTCCAGTGACCATGCTAAATACTCTCACTAGTTTCACTAATTCTAAAAGGTTTCTTATTTTATGACTTTCCTGTATATCTTTTGTTTTGTGCGTGTTCTCTCTCTCTCTCTCTCTCTCTCTCTCTCTGCGTGTGTGTGTGTGTGTGTGTGTGTGTGTGTGTGTGTGTGTATGTGTGTGTGTGTGTGTGTGTTCTGAGTTTTTTTCCTTGCTGTTTAATTGCACTCTCTGGAGTCTCTGGGGAAAAAAATAATTGGCTCGGCATTCTTGCCTTGTTCATTCTATGTGGGAAACGTTGTCCTGTACTAAGTGTGTTCTTTGCCACAATTCTTTTGAAAGGTATATTTTTAAGGTTGAAAATGTTTTCTTCAATTCCTAGTTTGTGAATATTTTGGTAAAACTCTGTGGTCAACCATTTGTGTTTCTGGACATACCACAGCCTAACCACGCTACCATTAATAAATTATTTGTTTTTTTTTTTGTTTTTGTTTTTGTTTTTTCGAGACAGGGTTTCTCTGTGTCGCTTTGCGCCTTTCCTGGAACTCCCTTGGTAGCCCAGGCTGGCCTCGAACTCACAGAGATCTGCCTGCCTCTGCCTCCCGAGTGCTGGGATTAAAGGCGTGTGCCACCACCGCCCGGCTAATGAATTATTTGGTTATCTATTTGAGTTCTATTTGAGTTATCTATTTGAGCATTTTGATTCTTTTTTGTGAAATTCCTGTTTTTTGTTTGTTTTTTACGTTTTCATTCTGATGTGAAGATGTTCTTGTAGTCCAGCTTCTTCTTGGGCCGGTTTTCTGTTTTTATAACAAAACAATACCAAGCCAATTAAAGCAGCAAAGGTTTGCGCTGGCCCCTGCAGTCCATGGTTGGTCGGCCCTTTGTTTGTGGCTTGTGTACATCATGGAGGAGTGCCTGTCAGAGGCAGCTACGCAGATTATGGTGGCCAGGAAGTAAAGAAAAAAGAGTGGCAGGAGTAAGGTCCTTTTCCAGGGCATTTCCTCCCACAGCCTGGCTTCTGCTTGCCTTTGCCTCTTTCCTCCTCCTTCTTTCTCTTCCTCCTCCCTCTTCCTTCCTCCTCCTCTTCCGTTCTCCTTCCTCCTCCTTTCTTTTTTGTATTTTGAGAAGGGTCTCTCTGAATAGTGGTAGCTCTCCTGGAACTCAGTTTGTAGACCAGGCTGGCCGCTGGAACCCTCAAAGACCTGCCTGCCTTTGCCTCTGAGTGCTGGGATTAAAGGCCTGTGCCACTATGCCCTGGCACTGAGCCTTCCTATTAGCCTCCTGACCCTTTGTATTCTCTTTATAGTGAACATTTAGAAATTAAAGTTTCTAGGCAGTTGTTGTTTGCTCAATATGAGTCACTGAAACAGAAAAAGGCATAACTATTGGATAGGACTTCTGTGAGCCTCTAAAGTAAGTGTGGTGTGTGTGTGTGTGTGTGTGTGTGTGTGTGTGTGTGTGTGTGTGTGAAGTATTCTTATGTGCTATACAGAAGATTTAGCTGTTAACAAAGCATACCTGTTCTGTTATATGTCTAAAATTTAATCTTTCTGCTTCCTACTTTGTGGTTTCCATCTTTGAGAGATTGTGTAATTTACAGTTCATGCCCGTTGCTACCAAGTTTGTATATTCACATCAGTTCTGGAGTCCGGTTGGTTGCCGACTTTTCTGCATAAATATACAGTCACTGGTCAGTATCACATCTGTCTTTCCATTTATTCTTTCTTTGTTTTATGCATATTGAGAAATAAATAACACACGCAAAGCTTGTAGTACGTGGTAGTGTGAATCCAAACTGCACGTGTGTTATGTGGAGCCAAGGGCTAAGGGAAGATGGAGACATAATGGACAAGAAGACGGGTTTGAGGTGGAGTGTTCCAGATGCACAGGGAGACTTCAGTTCTTAAAGAGAAGCTTTGAATTTGAAAATAGCAAGGGCAAAGAAACCTGAAAAGACCCATTGCTCCTTTCACTCTGAGCAGAAAAACAAACACACAAATCCTTGTTCCTTTCCCTTCCCTTGGTTTCTGGCAGAGCCCTGAAAACTCTTGGAATTGCCTTTTTTCTTTCTTTCTTTCTTTGTTTTTCCCCAGCCTTAGGGAGATGACTCATGGCGCTTGGTGGATAGGCTGGATAGCTTCAGGATGGGAGCCGTTTGCCAGAAGAGCTAACCAGTGTGACTAGAGAGTTGGGACATTTGAGTGTCACTGCTACCTCAAGAGAAGGCACAGGGCCTGCAGGTTGAACTCCATCAATAGTGGCCAATGATTGAATTACCTGTTCCTTAATAAAAACTCATTTCTGATATGCTCTTAATTTAGTGCCCAGTAAATACTGTAGGAGAGTTCTTAACATACATGGTTAAATTTCACCTTCTTAGATTTTTTTCCCTAGACATTTATTCTCTAAAGTTAAATTTTACTTTCCTAATTCTTTTGAGATTTACTTTCTTAGAAAACATAACAATATATTATTCGAATGAAAAAAAAATAAGGACCGTTTTCTAGTTAAGGTCCAACTAGGACATAAAGAAAACACAAAAATTTGAGTAAGGAAGGTTTAATATAATGAAGTATTGAAGAAGAACAGATTGCTGACTGCTAAAAGAATAAGAGTTATAAAGAGTTAGTAAAGGAGGGGGTAGGCCTCATGGCATGATCTTATAGTACCAACTAGTCAGGAAGTGAGGCTAGGGAGCAGAGGCCTGCCTGGGCTACAGAGTGACTTGAAGAGCAGCCTGGACCACTGAGGGAGACCCTGTCTCAAACATTGAAAAAAAAGGTGCCCCAGTGATGACTCACTTGGTCCAGAGTACTGGCTGCTCGTCAGAGAACCTGGCTTCAATTCTCAGCACCCGCCTGGCATCTCCTAACTTAGTCCCATGGGATCCAGCTTCATTTTCTGGCCTCTGAAGGCACCAAATACATATGTGCTGCACAGACATGCATGCAGACAGAATACCCATGCACATAAAATAAGTAAAATTTAAAATATTAAAAAAGAACTGAAGATGCAATCTAATGATTAAAAAAAAAACCTTGCCTGTCATGTGTAAGGCCCTAGGTTCAATTCCCAGCATCCCTTCCACCCAAAACAACAAAAAAAGGAGGAGTTTGGAAGAGTGGAAGAGGCCTTTTCTAGGAACCTCAGGCCTTTCCGATTTCCTTCCTTTTTGTCTGCAATTCTTCTGGGCTAGCCACCATTTTAGTCACTTAAACAAATAATGCCCACAGGGATCCTCAGAATGGCTCATGCATGCTGTAGGACCTGCAGCCACCAGGGGAGGCTGTTCTCTGGTTTGGGCTTCGCAGCACTTCAGCAGAAGTTAAACAGGCCATGCCTCCAGTGAACCTCCAGTTCACCGATTGATTGCCCTAGGCTGTCTAACTGGCCATCGATGGACTCGTTTGGCTCCACCTCCCGAGTCCTGGGTTACAGGCCCAGGCCACTGCATCACTCCTTTTGGGTGGCTACTGAACATCCACGCTTAGGTCTTCATGCTTGGGCAGCAAGCTTTAGGAACTGAGCCATCTCTGTAGTCTGATATAAGGGACTTTAATTTTTCATTGTAAATGATTTATGAAAATATAATTCATAAATTAGAGATACATAACATTTTGATTGGATAAAAGAACTATATCAGCACCAAGAACAAGCTAAGCACTTATTTTACGTAAACCACAGAAATGGAAGTTAAAATACATGACTTGATGCTCAAAATTTTACCTATATGTTTTCTAGAATGTAGGTGCTCTAATTTAAAATCAGACCGTGTTCTACAAGATTGTGCCAGTTTGGTTTTTGGAACTGAATATGTATGATGTTCCCATAGAAACCATGTTTGTTCCTGTAGGGTTCTTATTTGGCCCCCAAATGTGCTTAATTTTGTAGGCACTTAGGTTATAGTGCTGCGTAATAACATTCATGGGGAGAATTGCATTGACAGTTTTTACTTGTGATTATTTTATCTGCCATTTAGTAGGGGTGGAGAACTCATGAAATGGTGTGGGCGTATTGCAGATAGGACTGAAGGACTGGGTGACAGGTGCAGATAAGAACTCTTGGGTGAGAAGGATGGAAACTTACATTTATCTAGGACTAGCTGTGTTCATTACACTTTGCTAGCAATTTCCTATAGATCAATGCATGTTTCTTCTTAGTTTTTATTTATTTTTTCCTGAGTTACACAACTGCTTGCTTAACATGTTTATGGCTTTTTTTTTTTAAAGGTCTTTTCTTTTTTTAAGGAAGAGGGTTAAATGTAGAACTGCTGGCATTTCGAAGGTTAAATGGATATGGTGCGTGCACTGCTTGATTTCTGTGGAGGGGCATGGCCTGTTTAACTTCTGCTGAAGTGCTGCGAAGCCCAAACCAGAGAACAGCCTTCCCTGGTGGCTGCAGGTCCTACAGCATGCATGAGCCATTCTGAGGATCCCTGTGGGCATTATTTGTTTAAGTGACTAAAATGGTGGGTAGCCCAGAAGAATTGCAGACAAACCCAGTTCAACTAAGAAATCACCCATACCTTGCTTGATTTGCAAATACTTGGAAAAAAAAAAAACAACAACCTTGCAAATGGCCATATTAAAGTCAGACTGACTGGAAGCTCTTCCTAAAGCAGCCAGTACATTTACGTAACCAGGGGCTTTTCAACAGGGTAGACCAAGAGAGCTGAGGATGGAACTGTGAACCAACATTTCCTTGTTTTACCTCTGTGGTCTCCACCACTTCTGCTTTGGAATGAGCTAATTTATGAGTTGTTTTTGATTAAATAAAGGCTTTGAAAAGTTTCATGTGCCCCGGTTTAAGCTTTTAGCACTTTTAAGTATGATTGATAGTATCTAAATCAGAAAGTGAAATGTCTGAAATTCTAGAGAAAGTAGAGGATGATGGAGAAAGTTGTTTTACCAAGTGAGCTTTGGTTTCTGTGTTCTGGAATCTAAGAGTTAGAAACCTTGCTTAGTATTTCATTAGTCCCTCTTTCCTGGGGGAGTGCAAGCCTGTGAACTTGAGTTCATCTTTACAAACCCTGCTATATTAATTTTAATTAATATTCTTATATAATTTAAATAAATATGTTCTAATAAAATAAATTCAATTAATTTGAATATGTGTTAATATTAACCATGCTATATTAATAGTAACATTGATTGAGCCCTTGTGTGTCAAACACTGAGTGAACTAGGTACCAGGAGTACAGTAATGATCGAAATAATCCTTCTCTTATTTGGACTTATTATCTGGTGATTAACCTTTCTATATTATATTAAAATTTATGTAAATCTGAAGAAAAATCATAACTTTGGTAGATGATGAAAGCACACAAATCTTTGCATTAGAAAAGAGAACGACAAGCCGGGTGGTGGTGGAGCACGCCTTTAATCCCAGCACTCGGGAAGCTGAGGCAGGCAGATCTCTGTGAGTTCGAGGCCAACCTGGTCTACAGAGCGAGATCTGGGAAAGGCACAAAGCTACACAGAGAAACCCTGTCTCGGAAAAACCAAAAAGAAAGAAAAAAAATACAAAAAAAAAAAAAAAAAGAAAAGAGAATGGCGTTCTCTAGATTCCCAGTGATGGAGAGAAGGGAACCTGCCCCGGCCAGCGGAGTCTTCAACGGGAACCTAAAGGGAGGGCCGGACGTCTGATCAAGCTCCAAAATTTTATTTTTCTCTCAAGGCATATATAGGTAGGCAAAGGGGGTTTCGAGCAGGAAGGGACTTAATTATGGGGGTTGCAAGCAGGAAGGGACTTAATTATGGGGATTGCAAGCAGGAAGGGACTTAATTATGGGGATTGCAAGCAGGAAGGGACTTGGTAATGGGGGCTGCAAGCAGGAAGGGACTTAATTATGGGCTGTTCGGCCAGCAGGGAATGTTACTCTGAAGGTTATCTATCTACTCTTATCTAACTGCCTAACTACCTAACTGCAGCTCATTCACCTGATTTCTGAGAAGAGGTTCTGGTATCTGTGAGAAGAGGTTCTGGTATCTGTGGGAAGAGGTTCTGGTATCTGTGGGAAGAGGTTCTGGTATCTGTGGGAAGAGGTTCTGGTATCTGTGGGAAGAGGTTCTGGTGCTATGGAGACTTAAGCAAGGCCTAGATCTAAGAAAAAAGGAGAGAAGCCCAAATATGGCAGCAAGTGTGTCAAGGGTCGCTTAGGCTTCTGGCTCCCGTCAGGAACCAATGTACAAGTTAAGGCTAGACACAGAGGTAGAGATCCCCGCATACACTCTTTACCAAGTTTTAGCATTTTAAAGGGGCACTGAAAGCTGGGGAAAGACTTCTACTCAAAAAGAAGCCATAGCTTGTTCTATCTGAAGGGAAATGGAGGTTAAAATGACATATTATAAAAAAGCCTCAGGAAATGAAGATTTTTCTTTTCTTTTTTGTGCCTTCTGTGGCCAATGACAGGAAGGTTTGCTGTTCAGAAAGTGGTATGCCAAAGACCGTACCTTCCTCTGGCTTAGCCTTCCTTTGGCTTTCTGAAACTTCCCCAGAATCCACGATGCTGTTAGCCTCCCCGCCTCTTCCACTACTTCCTTCCTTCCTTCCTTTTTTTTCCCCTGTACTAAACATGAATTTTTATTGGCCCTGGCTAATAGAGGAGGATGAAGTGGGTGGAACCAATTCCAACCTGCCATTGCTTCATAGCCTTGGAGATGATGGAGAACTCACCCAGGTGGTGACCGATCATCTCTGGCTTGATTTCCACTTGGCTGTAGGTCTTGCCATTGTACACACCCACCATGCTGCCTTCCATCTCTGGCAGGATGGTCCTGTCCCTCAGGTGGGTCTTCACCACCTCAGGCTCCTCCATGGGTGGCTCCTCCTTCTGGGCCTTTCTCAGGCCCTTGAGTATAGTGAGTGCTGCTTCCTTCACAGGCCACATTTCAGGTACCAGCTCTGGATGTTGTGGTACAACTGCATCAGCTGCTCACAGGACATGTCCAGCAGTGGTCTAGGTCCGTGCTGTGGTAGGTGAACTTGGGAAAGGTCCGCTTCTTCATCTGTTCCACTTCAGCCATTTTGCTTGCTGCTTGGAAAAGGAAGCATTCCTCCAGGTTCTCTTTAATCCTATGTAGCCCTTGCTGGCCTTCAACTTGAAATTCTTTTAGCCTCTCGAGTGCTAGGATCAGAGACCTGTGCTACCATGCCTAACCATCTTCAGTCCCTTACTGAGTCTTCATCAACCAGAGGGGACTGAAGTCATGTGCAAAGTCTGAAATCGGTAAACACGCCTGGGAAGACTGTTGTCATGTGGTACCTTTTTCGGTCTCACAGACAATCGTTTACAAACCATTCTTTTATTTAAGCCACCTTTGACACCTTTAAGTGCTCCTGGGAGGGTTCTGGGAAATCTCCTTTGCCCTTACCAAGGCCATGTTATGCGTCTGAAATTCTTTCAGTGACTTCTTAGTTACTATCAGAAACTGAAACGGCAGTTTGCCGTTTTCAGGCAGATGTTTTACGGGGGAAATACACACGCGGCTCCTCACTCTAACTAGCAGTAGTGGAATGAGTAATCCTGAAGGTGATAGGCAGCTTGGGGAGGTCTGCCACTAGTGCCTCCTCACCCATAAGCCTCTGAGGTCTGAGTCTTCTCTCTACTAGAAAGTCTGAAGACGTTGGTTTCTAGTGGTCATTTTTAAAATTTGCTGCCCCCAACCACCTTTGAGGGTACAGAGACCTCTGAGTTCCTTTCTTTTGTACTCAACAGAATTTAATTTTGGAAATTGAGGAAAAGGACCAGTGACAGACTGGAGTCATTCAACTGTTAGTCCATTTTTTTTTTCCTTCTTGTAGTTAGTAATGTTTTGGTTTTATTTATTTATTTATCTATTTATTTATTTATTTATTTATTTATTTAATCTAACATTATCTGAGTATTTCATGCCAGCATAACTGTAGTTTTGCACAGAGTTTTCATTTTTTTCACATCATTGCTAATGAATGAGTTGAGAAAATCTGGAAGAGGCAGGAGCTGTGGAACTTCAAAGACGTGTTTTGTTTCCTGTCTGCCTGTGTTCATCTCTTGAAGAGACTTCAGGGTGCTTCAGTGAGAATAACTTCTGGGGGAGTGGAGCACACACTAGGATTATGAACTGGCAGCATTTAGAAAACAGTATTTTGTATGGCAAGGGCATGCTAAACAATTTACTCCCCCCCCACCCCCCCCACGACTAGTGATCCCCACTCTTTCATTCTCAACAGTTATACTGATGGTAAATGTGGTGTCTCTAAGTCACCAGTGTGCTGACTGGGGCTCTTCTGCTCTGCCTGTGTAGAACTGAGCTGTGACGAGAGACTTCTAGTGTTAGCTGTCCCTGGCCCTTGAATCCCCAAGGACTGGTACTATATGCCCCGAGAATTAGGGCTTATTGGAGTCGGCCTTAGAAGCAGAGGTCTTTGACTTTAGACATGCAGGTTGGAGGCTTGCAGCCGTGGTTTAACCACCAGTGGCTCCAGAATTTAGCGCTGCTGTAGTCCTTCGTTTTCAGCAGCAGTGAGTGGAAAGAGCAGACAGCAGAAGGCAATCAGTGCCTGCTAGTGTCTTAACTCCCGGGTGGGCTGCCTATGGTGGGACCTCAGTTCCCGAAGAGGCCAGTGTTCCAGAACTGGGGCCTCTCGTGCTGGGACATTTGGATCTCCGTTGCAGGTAGTGTTACAGTTCTTAGGCTTAGGGTGCTGGATTCTTGGCGCCCGAGGCTTCTCTCTTCTTGGCCTCCCTCCAGTGAATACAGCCTGCACTGCGGTTTGTCTTTGGCTCTTTTGCTCACTTAGGTTCTGTCCCTGCCTGCTTTCTGGAACTCTGCAGGCCACCTTCTGTGGCTGCTGCCACCTTGTGTTAGCTGTTCCGTGTACTTTACTGAGAAAAAAATAAAAACTGCGAAGAAGACTCCTGCCTGGGGAGAAGCATTGGTAGGCAGTCTCTAGTCACACCAGCTGGTAGCACCAGAGAAGGAGTCACTCAAAAAGTGAATCAAGTACCCTAGTGACTGTCTGCAGGTGGTGTGTAGCACGGTGGTGTTTGCACCACTCACGATGCTGTCCTTCATGCAAGTGAAAGTTGTTGTTTGTGTCAATCAAGCCTGCTTGTGGTTCCTTTCTGGTTGGGATGCAAGCGGCTGCAGGGTCCAGCGGAGCCCACCGGGCTGGTTTTGCAGAGAGTGCTGTTCCACGGCTGCTACAGACTGGGCTGCTCATGACTGGAGCAGGTCTTCAACTGTGGCTCTCTGTACTGGTCCTCTGCAGCTGTTGAAGTGATCTTGGAGTAATTGTATAATGTCCAGAAAAGCTGGGCTGCTCTGAGCTCCTCTGCTTGGTTGCCAGGAACCAGGTTTCCTGGCTGATGGTTCTTGAGGCTGAAAACTGTTAAGGGAGGCCTCCACCATTCTACTCTCCTTTTGATAGTTTGACTCATTCAAAGAGCATTACATGAATATTTAATCATAAATAGTAGCTGCAACTAACTAAAGCTCAAAACAGAACTAGCAATTCTAAAAGCACACACCAACGTTTAGTAAGATTTAAGAGTGTCTGTTGCTGTTTCACTCAGGCCCCGGTATTCCGTAGGTGGAGTCCAGTGATCTCTTCATTTCTTACTGACACACTGAAAAGGCCAGCATCACGTAGTCAACTGGAGAGATAAAGGATAGGTATTGAAGTTGCCCTTGCTTCCTTATCCTTGGAGTGCTGTATTCTGCAGTAGGAGGGAAGGATGCCATTGTGCAGGGAAAATAACAAGGAAGAGGATGAAGGCCTGTGTGCATTTGGCATCCGTGCTTATTGATCTTTGTGGCATTCACAAACCACCAAATCTTTTGAATTCTGTCACGCCCTTTGGCCCACCAGCGGGAACAAGTAGACCTGCTGTCTTCCGCTGTGCAGCACCTAAGAAATCCATCCAAAGGAGGCCTGCGGGACTCAACAGTGGGCTTCAGACACAGGGATTGGAGTGAGTCCACCTTGCATCTGAACTTGCTAGAGGAGAGATCCTTATGCAGTATGCTTGTCGTGATGATGAGAGTGTATCAAACCACAGGTCTGGTAGACGGGAAGTGTCTTAGTTACTTGTCTTGTTGCTTCAACAAGACGCGACAGAATACAAGGAAGGACGGGTTGGCTTTGGCTCACAGCTTTCGGAGACACAGTTCATCATGGCAGAGGAGGTATGCTAAGAGGAACAAGAGTTGATTTGTCACTTTGTGTCCACAATCAGGAAGTAGAGAAAATAACGTGACCCAGCTTCCTCGTTCTCTTTAATTCAGTCCAGCACACTAGCCCATGGAAGGGTGCTGCCCATTTAGGGTGAGTCTTTCCAATTCAGTTAACTTAATCTGGAAAATCTCTCACAGGCACCCCAGATTTTGTTTCCATGGTGATTCTAAATCCAGTCAGGCTGACAGACGAGATTAACCGTCACAGGAAGAGGAAGGTGCAAACCTTACCAGACAAACCGGAATCCTAATCGCACCAGAAACCGCAGCAGTATAGACACAGCAGCAGGAGATGAGCAATGAGCATGCAGTTAATGACAGAGGGACACCTTGGCCTGTCAGGTGGCTTCTCTTGCGGTTTTCTCCATGGCTTCCCTCCCCATCTCTTGTCAGTTTAGCTAAGAAAATTGTCTCTAGCTTTTCTCCCACTCACTTCCCCTTTCCCAATTTTCCATCAACTTATTTCCTCTTTTGTTCATTTTCAGTCAAAATTGTGAAAACATAAATCATTGTGGAATTTTGGTAATGTATTAGACTGACTTCTCATAAAAAACAAAACACTGACCATATGTGGCAAAATTCTAAAGACTCTCCTTCTCTCCATATGTTTCTTCACATTTTTTATTGAACCCTGTATCAGGCAGCTATTGCCATAAAAATCACCTTAGGATTTGGTTGCATACCAGGATATGCATGTTCGCTGATTTACTGGTGAGCCGCCGAGTGGCTCTTTCCCACATCTGCCTCAAATTGTGTGTGTGTGTGTGTGTGTGTGTGTGTGTGTGTGTGGAGGGGGGGTGGTATTAAGTGCCCACGTCCTCCATTGAGGATTCTGTAGAACTGGTAGAGGCAGTTCCAACCGTAGACCTCACCCCATTTCTGCTTGCATGCAGTTCTCTATTGTGCCTTTGATAAGTGTCCATCTTCCGCGCCACAGGGAAATACGTCTTTAAGGAAAGGAACAGAGAGTAGCATTCATGTGTTTATGTACTGTTTGGTATATTACCGTTCTAGCACAGTTATATTTTATAGCCATGCATTCAGCATTAAAATAAAAGGCTGTTTCTTTATTCATACTGCTTCTAGGTTTATTTGCATAAAATCACTTGAGGCCCATTGTAAACAACCACCCTGCCTCCATTTTAAGCTTAAAAACATCTATCTTATCATAAAGACAGACTAGGTTCATTCCTGTTTATGATTAAACCTCTGTTTTTTAAGGATTGGGCTGTGCCCCACCTGTAACCTTAACTACAAATGCTTCTGTACTGCCTGTTCCAGGAATGGCAGTAGTGTCTTTGTTTCAAAAAGTTATTTATAACTACCTTGCAACCCTAAAGGTTATATGACCCCTGTGATTACCTTGTTTTGTGCACCTGTTCTGTTTCCGTAATCCCACCTATTTCCCCCCATTTGGAAATCCTCTATCCCCAAGCTCTATAAAGCCTTGTCTTCCTCACATCCAATGCTGATCTTTCAAACCCTGCCTTAGGGGGAGGCAGTCCGTTTACATGAATAAAAAAGCTTGCTTTAATTAATTTGGTCATTGCTGTTTTAACTTTGGCACAGTGACTGTGCCTTAATCTACTGCCATTTCAACCATCAGTTGGGACTCTGCAGTTATCGGCCTGCTTCTCTAGTGAGCGGCCCTGCACTCAGTTAGTTCGCAGCCTGGTAGGAATTCTGTTCCTGCAGGCACTGGCTCTGCTCCTGCGGCTAAAGGTGGCTTTACCTAAATCTCTATCATTCTCTTTGTAAAGAAAACTCGAGATCCAATGGCTGGCGTGAAAACCTGCTAGCTCAGAGGGGTTGAATAGCACCTAACTAACCTTCTTTCCTTGCTGGTGTCTCCCAAAGACAGCGCCCTTCCACTCAGCCAAACAAACAAAAGTCGCACCACTCCAAACCTCCCTACTCCTTCTGGTGCATCTCTGTCTCTTCCCGATGCCCTCTCATGCTCTATGTTTACTTTCTGTTAACTAGTTGCTAACTCAGCCTCCTGACTCAAGGTTCATTTTATTTAATGCAAACGCAAACTCAGGGTTCACAGTGTGATCGAATATCCCCCAATGGGTCATGATGATTTGGGTCGATGGTCTTTCTCCCTCATCTTAGGGATTAACAGTTCTTTCTGGACCAAGTCTCTGGTGGGATCTTGGCCTTTAGATTGTTACATATACATTAGGTCGTCTTGTTAACGTTAATGGTTGACAGCTGCTGTCTTTCTTCAAGGACATTTGGATTCTTCCACTTATTCCAGGATTGTGAAGATTAACCATGAACATTTCTACAAAGAAAATGATTTCCCTGGGATATTTAGTAATTTTTCTGAGATGCATGATTGAATAATTTGCCAGTGAGGAAAATACTACTTATGTAAAGAAAAGGTTGAGTTTGCAGGAGCAGTACATTGCAAATGTAAATTACAAAAAGGCCCGTGGTATTTTCTTTTCTTCTTTTTCTCTTTTCTCTTTCTTTTTTTCCCCAACATTTCCCCCTTTTTTTCCTGAACACAAATGAAAGGTTTTAACTATAACATAGTTAAGACCGTATACAGTAAGAACAACTGTCAAGTAAAGATTATATTCATAATGTACTGAATTCTACTTCATTTGTTTCTGGTAAATTTAAATAAAATATTCCTTAGTCTATCCTATCTTAGCAAATCCAAAATTTTATACCTAATTTACTTTCTATCATATCTAAGTAAAACTGCAACTGTGACTTCAACTATAACTATGAAGCTTCAACTCCATCAAAGGCCCCAGAAGGATATAATATTGTTTAAGTAAACAAAAATTGCATTGCAAGCAACTTCCAAAAACTCTAGAAATGAGAGGCACATCTGACTGCCTGGACTGTCACCCAAAGTTCCTGTGCAATGTTGGGGCATCCATCTTCAGCCTACAGAACCATAGTATCTGGCAGGCTTTTCAATGAAGCAGGACATTTGAAAGACCGTCCAGCCTATATCAGCCAAGTTTGTTAGTCATTTTCCTCTGTCTCCTGCTGAATGTCTGGCAGTTTTTTTCCGTGAAGCAGGAATCCTGAAGGACCATTCCACCTTGTTTTGGTATTTTCTTAGCATGTTATATTCACTCTGCTAAGCATTACAGTAGAGAAAAGAAATTTCTGTATTTATGTTTATATATCTTTAACTTCTAATCCTGGCTATTGATTCCATTCAGTTTTATTGCTGTTTTTCTCAAAGCAAATCAACCAAAGAGTTGATAGGTTTAAAGAGAATACGGTTTTCTTATTTCCGCCTATAAACTGGTAGTTTGATTCTTTCATTGAGCTGTGGGTACTTCCTGGCGCTTTCTATACTTTCCTGTTGTATTTTAATATTTATTGTATTATTAGATAACCTTGTCATCTTAGCTACTTAATACAGTTTTTATGGAAATAAAGTTCCCAGATGGCATGGGGGATCCACTCAGTGTCTGGTCTAATGCTTCTTCCCTTTGTTGCTTTCTCTCTTTTCTTTAAAAGAGTTAATAAATCTTCAATTTCACTTTTTTTTTTTTTTTTTTTGGTTTTTCGAGACAGGGTTTCCCTGTGTAGCTTTGCGCCTTTCCTGGAACTCACTCGGTAGCCCAGGCTGGCCTCGAACTCACAGAGATCCGCCTGGCTCTGCCTCCCAAGTGCTGGGATTAAAGGCGTGCGCCACCACCGCCCGGCCAATTTCACTTTTAAAAGGCTTTTACCTGTCTGAAAACTATTTTCCAAACTTCTCTCAAGGTGTGAGTGGCTTGAAACTTTATTCTGCACAGTGAGACCTTAAGTGGAAGTCTTAAAGTTTTTGAAGAAGACAGGTCCCTTTGTTCTAGGCTAGTTTTTCTAGAATTTTAATGGATATCGCACATGGGGATACTAATGGAACGAACTTCCATGGCATTTTTTCCCCCTTTGAGCCATTTGAAAATCAGTTGTGGACATTTTATATTGTCACTTAAACTTATCTGGTGTATTCCTAAGGAAAAAGATGTTCTCCTACTATAATACAAGTCAGGAATGTGATACTCATTAATGTCATCCACTGACAACTGTCACCCATGCGTCTCCATTCATATCCACCAACACTCTGCAGGGCATGCAGTAGTGTTGGCCAGCCTCTCTTGCTGCATTGTGTGGCAATACCTCTGGATTTCCCTTACAGCAGAGACTCACTCTTTGTCTTTGGTGCTATAGGTGTCTCAACAGATGATAGAACAATTCATTTGCTCTGTATTACTTGTTTGAGGCTGTCTGGTCATTCTTCAAGATTCGATTGAGGTGTTGTAGTTGTGACATACTGTCACAGGTTACAGTGTGTCGGGAGGTGCCGACTGTCCTTTTGGCCTGTTACCAGTAATGTTAGCTTTGATTTCCTGGTTAGTGTGGACTGTCAGATTGCCCATTACAGAGCACCTTTTCCTCTTTATACTCTGTAGTTTGAAACTTTGAAGATAGTCCTTTTCTCAGCTAACCTTCCTCCAGTAGTTTTAAGTGTCCCTCAAGATTCCCAAGTGAACTGGTACTGAGTTAAGGGTAAGCCATTTTGAAGTAATAATTCAGGAGACCTACATTATTCTGGGGACTAAGCTTGTTTTCCATCTTACATATTCTATACTTTTATTTTAAGAAATAAAATACAAAGGCACGTAGTGGGATTGTTAATAGAAGATCTCTGGAAGCTTTGGTAAGGGAGTCCTGTTGTGCTGTTCGGGTTAAGAGATTCGCCAGAGTAGTCGACTGTAAAGAGCAGGGATGGACGGGTCAAGCCAGTTCAGCTTAGGATCTTTGTGACAGATCCTCCGGAGATTCGGATGCTTTTCTTTTCATTGACTGGATCTTAGGACTCTTCGATGTATTTACTGGTTTACTGCACAGGCTGTGAAATGCAGATCTCCTAAACATCCCACTTCTCCTCAGACGTACGCCACAAACCAATTGTCCTGTTTCTTGCTGAGACATTGTCTGAGGAGATGAAGATAGGGTGAAAACGTTAACTCAGTAAGGCTGCTTGGGAAATCATGTAGAAGTTGAGGTTTAGAAATATGAGAATAGAGAAAGGACTCCCTGATGTGTGGCATCTTGTTGAGAAAGAGTGGTGTTTTTATTCTGTATCTTTCAAATTCTTCTTTGTCTCTCCTCTTTCTCTTCTCTCTCTTTTTAAAAAGAAAATCTTTTCTTTTTTTTAAAATTTCCATTGTTCCTAATATAATAATTTTGATTTTTCCTGCCCTCTAGCACCAGCAGACATTTTTGAATCAGCTGAGAGAAATAACTGGGATTAATGATACCCAGATACTGCAACAAGCCCTGAAGGTATGGCCTTTGGTGATAGCTTAAATCTGTGGTGTATTTTTGTCTCTGTTGTGTACTGTTTGAAAAGCTCAGTCTCTTAGTTAAGGGATACGATAAGAGGAGAGAGAGAAGAAGGCACTTTCTGATAAAGCAAGAGCCTCAATGCATGTGCTGCAATTCTAAGCATGGAAATTTTCAGTGACTTGAGGTTTCATGGTACCTAGGAGTGGTGCATAACCTCTCTATAGTGGCGACTTTTCTTGCAGATTAGTGGGACATAATCTCAGTGTTGAATAATACTTTTAATAATAGTAATAATAACACTAAGATTATTATGTTATTCAACTGTGTTTTCAAATAAGTGGGGCTCAGTGGATGGGTTATAATAAGAGGTGAATGCAGGAGGATCTCAAAGTAGAGAATCAGTAGAGTCTAAAGCTGACATCATTCCTAGCCTTCAATTAATCATGCCTTAAGGATTTTCAACCTCAGATTTCAGTAATGTGTGCAACAAATCCAATGTGTCATTTTGGTTGCAGCCTAGATACACCCTCGTTTTCCCACAGAGGTGCTGAGATGAGTCAAGTCCCATGGGTAGTTCACAGTGAGAGTGAGCAAGTGAATGGAGTATTTGCTTGAAATAGAACTCTATTCGAGCTCATCTGTAGGTAACATTTTTATCACTGTAGTCACACATAGCTCCTGAGCCTTTGTAACTTAACTGTGGGGGAAGAAGTTGAAATGGCCCCTGATTCTAAGCCAGAGGGTCTTTATTTCTAGAGATAATTCACTTTTTTAAATGATTGTAACAAAAATAATCAATGATAGTGCTAACAAACGTTTACTAAGCCCCAGACAGTTTGGACCAGGCAATTTTCAGTTCCTTATGTGGATTTGCTAATTTATTCTTATATTTCTAAGAGATCAATGCTTCCATTCCCCACTTCGAAGATGAGGAAATGGAGATGTTAAGTAAGCCACCCCACATACCAGTCTATGGGAGAGTTGGGAGGGAGGCCATTCGGAGGTGCCCGAATAAGGCTGTGTCCACAGCTTTGCTGGGAGCTTTGCTTTGTCCCGCTTGCCAGAAGGAAACTGAGGAAACACTGTTCCTGAGGGTGTTGGTTGATCCAGAGCTGTACATGCTGTTGTTAGAGGAAGCGAGGGTGCAGCCTCAGTTCTTAGGAGCCTGACGTTTAGATGGTTGCCAGTCTTTCCCTCATTCTGATAAACACGTGACTAACCATTCCAAGTCTGTTTTCAGAAAATGCCTTGCCCAGGAGATCACAGAGAACGAGGCTGTAGCCCATCACTTTGCCATTGGAAATTTGGAGGGAACCCTCTCCATTTTTTAAATTTGGGAAATATAGGTCAAATTAAGTCTTGTCCACATTGCTTTGGTGTAAGTGGCTTTTGTTCTTCACAAACTTTCATTTCAATTTTAGTGCTAGAGTAAATAGGACACTCAAACCCTAACTGATGGCCTGTATGATTTTTTAAGATGTTTAGTAATGAGTTGATTCTCTTAGCAACATATTAACAAGTCCTGTGCCTTGGGAACCACAGTCAGTGATATTACGATCTTTAATTTGAAAATGCTGTTAGTTACTTTTCTTAATCCTGTGGCCAAATACCCAACAAAAACAACTTGGGAGGGCTGGAGAGATGACTCAGTGGTGAGAAGTCTTGCTGCTCCTGTGGAGGACTGGCTTTTGGTTCCCAGCACCCACATCAGTTGGCCTACAAACCATTTGTAACTCCAGCTCTAGCGGGTCTGACCCCCTCTTGTGGCCTCTGCAGGCACTGCACTCATGTATCCTTCACACACATACACAGACATACACATGCCTCACACACATACACATCATTTTTATTTTTATTTTATTTATTTTTTTTTTTTGTTTTTGTTTTTCGAGACAGGGTTTCTCTGTGTAGCTTTGCGCCTTTCCTGGGACTCACTTGGTAGCCCAGGCTGGCCTCGAACTCACAGAGATCCGCCTGGCTCCGCCTCCCGAATGCTGGGATTAAAGGCGTGCGCCACCACTGCCCGGCTCACATCATTTTTAAAAAGCCACTTAGAGGAGGAGGGATTTGGTTTGGTTCATGGTGGGGAGGTCAAGGCAACAGGAGCTTGAGGCTGCACACTCCGATCCTGGCAGAGCAGGCAGCAGAGTCGGGAAAAGGGGGGCTGAGTTATGCGTAAGTCCCTCTCTGTGCCGAGGTCTCTTTTCTCACACAGCCTAGCTCCCTAGAAAGTTAAACAACTTCTCAAACGGTTGCCAGACTAGTTGGGTACTAGTATTCAAACACAGGAGCCTGTGAAGAACATTTTATATCGAAACCATAACAAGAATCTATACTTAGCCATACAAACTAAATAGCCCCCAAGTTGTAAAGTTCCCCACTGTGTTTGGGGTTTCGTTATATGAAGCAGGGCATTCAAAACACTTAGCATATTCTAGACACCTAGTAAATGCTTTGTCGACGTTAGCTGTCATCACTGCAGTCCATTTTATGAGCATTGTGCTTATCTGACAGTGGCCGATTGTAGACGTGTATCTTGGATGAGTCACTTAAGAGTCTCACAGTGGGCACAAAGGAAGCACACTTTAAAGCTGCGTGGCCTTCCTAGCCCCTCTCCTTTACTCCCTGCCAGAATGAGATTTGGGGCAGGCTTTAGTTTTTCTTTCTCTTGGTTTGTTGATAATTTTGCAATGATCTTGATTGCTGTATCATGTCTAACCCCTACAGTATTAGCAGTGATATGAGACTCCGCTGCTCCCATTTTCTTTTTAATACACGGCCAATGCAAACTTTTCAAAATGAATGTCAATACAGTGTCCACAATGCTCTACTGGCTTTCTGCTTAAACTGCCAGGCCTTCTGCACTCTGGCTGCTGCTATGGAGATGACTTGGCTAACAGCTTAGTTTATTGTGCTGTCTCAGTTAGCTGTCCTGAGCTTGTATTACATTTTACTTATCATTAGCCTCTTAGGGAATCGAAAGATAAAACTGAGCAAGCCTCCTCTTATTGCTGTTCAGCCTTCCGTTACTTCTAAATGAACTTTAGCATATTTTGGTTAGCTGTGCTTTCGATGAGCAGTGGTGTGTGTGTGTGTGTGTGTGTGTGTGTGTGTGTGTGTGTGTAAGTTGTCGTCTTGATGGCAGTGAGTATTTTTGCCTGGCAGTTCTCTGTGCCTCTCCACACGGTCAAGCTTCAGTACCTCTGCTGTCCTAAGAATTCTTGACATTTTGTTTAAGTTTCTTCTAGGTGTGTATCCAGTATTCATGTTAAAGGAGCTGTATTTTAAGTACTCACTTTTCACTCTTACAGTAATGAATATCAAATAATATAGTTTTAAGAAATGATTATTGAGATAGAGTGTATGGGTAGTGAGTTTTTACTATTTAGTTAGAGTTGCATTAAAATAAATTCAAATCAAAATGATTTTTGCTACAAAATATTACGGATAAAATTACATACATTTTGTGTGATTGGATGCCATTACTTCAAAATCATTGGCTCTTCCCTTCTTGATATTTGAAGGATAGTAATGGAAACTTGGAGTTGGCAGTGGCTTTCCTCACTGCCAAGAATGCCAAGACCCCCCCACAGGAGGAGACGTCCTATTACCAGACGGCACTTCCGGGCAATGACAGATACATCAGTGTGGGAAGCCAAGCCGACGCAAGTAAGTTTTCCTTAATGTTTTAGAGACATGGATTGAAATGTTTTCTCGATATTGTGTTAATTTTACCCATTAAGCAGAGCTAAAGCATAAACAAAAAATTAATGAATATAAACTTTTATTAGTGAAATTTTTCTAGATTAAAGGCAAACAATTTTATTTAAGTTATAGTTCCTTTTATGAGTATCTCATATAGAATACATGGGCTTAAAATATAAAACATCTGTGTGAATTATAGTCACAAAAAGTCTAGACTTTTAAGTGTGCAGTCATTTGTCAATTTCAACTTTCAGTAGAAGCTGAGTATTGCTTTGAGGGTGTAAGTTTGTAAGTTTACTATACTGTAACACACACACACACATACATACACACATAAACACACACACACACACACACACACACACACACACAATCACTGCCCCCCCAAAAAAAAAACCACCTGGGAGAGATGGAGACACCATGCACTCTCATTTGTACCTTAAGTGAAGATATATGAGAGATTTACACTCTCCCTTGCACACTTAAGTCAAAATATATGAGAGACTTTGCCCAAGGCCCTAGCTTATCATTCGCATGTGAATATTCTCATGTAGCACTGAGAATTTTTCACTGAATACTGATATCCCAATATGTTAGCATGGTTTAATAACTGAGATACAGGAGATATTATTAAAGTGTATGTTTGGCCATGGTTTTAGTCTTAAGCATCTCAAAATACCAAACTAGTATATATAAAAGGTAAGCACTTATTTTTATATGATAGTAGATCTGAGGCGTGAGATCACGAACATGTTTGAGGAGCATTTCTGGTTTCCTTCTGTGGCTGTGAAAATTCGGAAAAAGTAGGGAGAGCCGTTTCCCTTTCCCTTGTCAGGCAGGTAGGAGAAGTGCTGCTTGCATGAGATGGACCTTCTTGCTTCAGTCAAGTTTAGGGTAAACTGAGGTCTGCCCAGTCTTCACCTTTTAGCCTCAGTTTCTCCTGTTTTCTCCCTTACTTTATGCTCTGATAGTAATACAGAATGAGTCCAAGTTCCCAACACCCAGTGCCTCTTGCTTCCTCAGAGTTTACCGTACTGTTCTTTTGGTCAAGAAGCATCTCTCACCTTCCCCTTTCTAGTCTTAGGTTATTTTGGTCTTGGGTTAGCTTAGCAGCTGCGTGCTGGAAACCATTCTCCCTGCCCTCTTGCTTCCAGCATCCAGAGTGTGCCGTTAACGACTGCTTTTGGAAATCATTTGGTTGAACACTGATGCTACTCAATTTTGCACAGAAAAATCTTCTTCAAGACTAATGAAAGGGAATAAGAAAAAAGTTGAGAAACGTTTTGATGTTGGAAGAAGCTGGGAGGAAGGGAAGGGTTCTCAGTATCCAAAGGATGTGTATTTGAGAATGACATCCAGCTCTATGGTGGAAAAAGGAACTAATTACATCATAGTTTTTTTTTTTTTTTTTAAGAAAGAAAACAGAAGGAAGAAAGCCAAGTGTAGTTTTTACTGAAGCCAAATAGTTAGAGATGCAAATTGGCAAATAGTCCAGTTTTGTGCTCTAGTTGGAGAGGTCAGATTTCAGAAGGACACTTGCGAGCTCTTGCTGTTAGTGATATGTTTCTGATGCAAAGATCCGTGGACAGAGGGAGAAAAATGGAACTGGGAGGCTGTCATAATGGAAGGCACATTTGCTGTGCAGGAAGAGAAAATAGTGCTTAAGCCAAGTGATAGCACCTGCTCAAGACCAGTGAAAATGCTAGCGGACCCCAATGGCGGCTTGAATAGGTTCCCTTTGAGAGAGCATAGGCCATGTTCAGAAGGCAGATGTCTCACGTTACCCCCCCACCTACATGTGTGTGTGTGTGTGTGTGTGTGTGTGTGTGTGTCTAGAAAAGTATCCTATAACTTTACTTTTCACTTGGAATAAAGGGTTAATAACTGAAGTTTCTTGTATCTCGGCCGATTGTCACTTTGAATGCCTAGTTGGCTGCTCTGGTTTCATTATAAAATGTGTTGTCCTGAGCTGGAGACTTGCTGGGGAGTGTGTCCATTGCCTAGACTAGTGGTCACCAAGACACAGATTTGTTGAAATTTAATGGAGTGCTTGCATAATGATCCTTTTGGTCACACTTTAATGCCATTGCTTTGGGTTGCAGTAGTTGTATCCTGTTTGTGAAGTTATTGAAAGCATAGCAGTTGTTAGGAAATAGTCTTGATTCAATAAGCCTAGTAAGCCTGTGCAGTGAGTAAGAAGAGATCCACACTCAGCCGATTGTTGAAAAATACCTTTGACTGCAGTTGTTGAGAAATGAAGGAATTCTTGTGCATTTTCAGTTTGTATGGGCTATAAACTTGTGCATGGAGGGAAAGATTCAGTTGTTACAAATGAGTGTGTAAGTGCGTGCAGACTTGCTCACCAAACTGTAGAAGGAATAACGGTGGCAGAATTCTCAGGATGTGGAATTTCTCCAGGGACTGATGTGAACGAAATGTTTCACTTTGGAGCACTTTCTCAATTTTATTTGAAGTACACTGGTATTTGAAATTCCTCCACAGTTTGTTTCAAATGTGGCAAAGTTTTATTTTCAATAAATTATTACTTTCATCTTTCTTTTCCTCAGCCAAAGCTTGAGGGTAAATAAAGTCCTGCTCCCAGCCTGTCAGCTGCTGGTTTCAGTGCTGGCAACAATCTCTCCTCTGACCTGAAAGACTTATATACTAACTATACCACTGCAGTTACGTAAGCTGGCAAATAACTCTTTGTACCCCAGTGTCTCTTTTTCTTTAGAAAAAGAAACCACAATCTTTTCTAGAAGTCCTACATGGGGCTGCAATTGAATTTTTAGTCATGCATCTTCTGACTACCGAAGGCAATTGAAAGTTATGCCACTTGATATGAAGAACATTTATTCTTGTGCCCCCTCCTGTAATAGTGAAGAAGTAATTATCTTTTCAATACCTTTAATAAGAAAGTCATCTCATATTTCTAGTTTTGCCTTTTACTTTTGAGAGAAAAGTTACAATTTCAGGGAAACTTTACTCAGAACTTCAGTGTTACTGTACTGGGTGCCCTTTTATAATATTCTCTACTGTAATTTAATGCCATATTGCATTCTGGGAAGAGGCTCAAATTATTTGCAATATATTTAGCAAAAATGCTAGACCTTTTCATAACTTGTATAATCCAGACCATGTTAGATAGCAAACTTTCAAAAGAAAATTTTGCTCCTAACTTAAGTTTGGAATGAAGCTGTGTGAGATCTTTTTTTCTTTTTATAAATATTTTTATTTTATAATTAATTTAATTTTACATATCAGCCACAGATTCCTCTGTCCTTCCTCCTCCCCCCCAGCCTTCCCCCACAATCCACCCTCCATTCCCACCTCCTCCAAGGCAAGGTCTCCCCTGGGGAGTCACCCCAGCCTGGTAGATTCAGTTGAGGCAGGTCCAGTCCCCTCTTCCCTGCACCAAGGCTGAGCAAAGTGTCTCAGCACTGTATGAGATCTTTTCAGTTAAAAAAAATTAATGAATGTTAGGGGCAGGGAGACAGCTTAGTGAGTAAAAGCACTTGCTGCACAAATATGGGGGCCTGCATTTAAATCCCCCAAATCCACATAGAAAGCCTCTGTGTAACTCGGTGCTGTTGGGGGCAGAGACAAGAGGATCACTGATCCTTGCTGGTTTCCAGGCTAGATCTAGATTTAATAACAGGCCCTGTCTCATGGGAATATTGTGGAGTATAATTGGACAGGATACTGACATGAATCTCTGGCTTTCTGCACACACATCAGCCCCTATCGCATATACAACTAAATTGGACTAGATTACAGTGCATGATATTGACTATTGTAATTGTAATTGAGTCAAAAGAGAAACTATGATATTTTTGGGTCTTGGCACACACTATCCTAGCCATGACTATACATAGTTCTGCCCAATTTTAAATTTAAAAGGAATATTTTTATACCACGACTATTAAATTGTTTTACAGGACAAAAACAGTATATGTCCACCAGAGCAAGATGCACTACAGGTGATCAATCAAAATATGGATCAAAAGATAAGAGGGATTTGGGTAGGTAATCATAACATAGAAAGTAATACAGCGTTATTAAGCTTTAGAAAACCTGGTTAATACATTGACATGAGTACTAACTGAGTAGTAGCTCTTCAAACATTTGAATTGCAGCAGGTGCCTAGCTTCCACAAACCTGAATCACATTCAAAATGAGAAACCTTTGAGGTTCCATCCTAGAATTTGGATAATGGCTGGATTGTTTGGCCAGGTTGATTTTAGGCCCAGATGGTGATCAGTACAGTGCTTCTGTTCTCACGTCTAAGGATTTTATCAACGGACGCTTACCTTTTTCCATTCCTCACATTTACTAAAAACTAACTGTAGGTAGAAAAAAAAATTTCAATGAAAGTTAAAACTCTGTGTAGAAGCCAGGCGGTGGTGGCGCACGCCTTTAATCCCAGCACTCGGGAGGCAGAGCCAGGCGGATCTCTGTGAGTTCGAGGCCAGCCTGGGCTACCAAGTGAGTTCCAGGAAAAGGCGCAAAGCTACACAGAGAAACCCTGTCTCGAAAAACCAAAAAAAAAAAAAAACCAAAAACAAAAAAAACTCTGTGTAGAAATTTTTATTACATGAAACTATTTTGGTCATTCATCAATAGTCAAAGTTAAGCTTAGAAATAGGTTAGAACAGTGTGGCGATATGCAGTTGGTTCCATGCATTAGGTAGAACAGTGTGGTGATGTGCAGCTAGTTCCATGCATTAGGTTAGAACAGTGTGGTGATGTGCAGCTGGTTCCATGCATTAGGTTAGAACAGTGTGGAGATGTGCAGCTGGTTCCATGCATTAGGTAGAACAGTGTGGTGATGCGCAGCTGCTTCCATGCATTAGGTTAGAACAGTGTGGTGATGTGCAGCTGGTTCCATGCATTAGGTAGAACAGTGTGGAGATGTGCAGCTGGTTCCATGCATTAGGTTTGAACACTGTGGTGATGTGCAGCTGGTTCCATGCATTAGGTAGAACAGTGTGGTGATGTGCAGCTGGTTCCATGCATTAGTTTAGAACAGTGTGGTGATGTGCAGCTGGTTCCATGCATTAGGTTAGAACAGTGTGATGATGTGCAGGTGGTTCCATGCATTAGGTTAGAACAGTGTGGAGATATGCAGGTGGTTCCATGCATTAGGTTAGAACAGTGTGGCAATGTGCAGCTGGTTCCATGCATTAGGTTAGAACAGTGTGGCAATGTGCAGCTGGTTCCATGCATTAGGTTAGAACAGTGTGGCAATGTGCAGCTGGTACCATGCATTAGGTTAGAACAGTGTGGCAATGTGCAGCTGGTACCATGCATTAGATTAGAACAGTGTGGTGATGTGCAGCTGGTTCCATGCATTAAGTTGCTTCAAGCCCGTTAGGCATATTCTAGTGATGTGGACCATGAGAAGGCCTGTATAATTTTTAAAATTTATTTCATTCCTTTTCAAATGGAGCTTATATTTCCTAGGCTGATGTTGTACTCAAGGTCTATTTCTGTTTTTGTGCTGAAAATTTCCTGAGTTTTTGGAGAGATAGCCCATTATCTCTATCTTGTAATTGTTGACTAACATGGAATATATACTTCAGTATTTTCACCATCCCAGTTGAAAGACAGAAAACAAGTGAGAATTTTTGAATGACTCCTCAAATACTTTCATTTTCTTCCTTATGGATGCTACCATTATGAATTTAGTAGCTGTTATTAGAATCAGAAGTGTATATGGAATAGCTAAGCTGTTCAGTATAGTTGCCAGTAATCAAAATTAAAGTTAAATAATATTGAAATTTATAATATATTGTAGAAAGTGCTGTTCATACAGTACAGTTTAGAGACTGTGCATTCAGCAGTCAGAAAAACAGAATGGTAGTATTACTATGTGGAAACTAGTAAGTCAGAGTAGGGAAGAATTGGAGAGTGGAGAAGGCACTTTACACATGTATGTCTATTTATATTAAAGTCTTTTTAAAATGTGGTGCCTTATCTGTCCTCTTTGTAGAATTTGGGAACATATACTTACATCTTACTGCTGTCACTATTCATAGCCCACTTCTAAAAATGACGTTTCCTACTTGGTATTAACTTTGAGTTGTTTTGGAACATAAATATTGATTTATCAATGCTTTTAGGACCTTTGTAAGCCGTTGGAAGATAGTCTGCTTTTGCTCAAGGAGGATAGTGCAGAAGACTAATGCTGAGTTCTCAGAAGTTCACAAAGAACAGAAGGGTTGAGCCACATGGTGCCATGGGTGTGGCTCTGCTTGGGAATAGCAATTACTATTTTAGGTCCTGTCCTCAGAGAATGCTTTTCGGGTGAGGTCACGTTTGAACGAATACCTGAGGGAAGTGAGGAAGGAGTCACAGGGTTGTGTGAAAGAAATGAACCCCAGGCCCAGCTGAGGCTGGATCGTGTTTGGCTCATGAGACCAGCAGTGAGACTGGAAGCCTGTGAGGCTGACTTGGGAGGCTCAGTGTTCGGGTCCCTTCTGGTCTGCAATTCCTAGTGAGTGCCCATCCTTTGCTTCGTAGGTTGCTTTTCTCTGAAAACAAGCCATGCTTTCAGTGTACAGTGCTGGTTTTGCATTCCAACATGTTACCTCAACTGTATCTTGTCCTGGGACGTGTTCTTCCTCCAACTTCCTCAAATTCCTTTCCTCTTCCCTCTCAGTATTGGGGATTAAACCCAGGACCTTAGCATAGATGAGGCAAACCCTCTAACCCTGAGTGTACCCCCCAGTTCTTTTTCTCTTGTTCAATATTTTCTCTCTCAACTCTCCACATGGAGTTCTTCCTGCTTTTGACTAATGTCTAGGAGTCTTTATTGGTGACAAATATAAAATTAGTTTATTAAACAAAACACAACATTTCCCTGGACTTAGCTTCATGTAGATAAAGAAATAGTGAAAGAACTTCATTTTACCTTTTCAAAATAAATCTTTACATTGTCATTCAACTAGATTTTGGGTTAAATGATGCATTTGTAAAAAAACACACACACACATTTAAAAAAAGTGTTTTCATGGATAAGTGAATTATAAACTATGCAAGCACTGAAGGTGTGTGTAAAAACCAATAGGATGCATGATGCATGCATTTGGGAGTTCGAGAAACATTTAGTATTAGTTCTTGGAGAGCAAACATTTATAAAGATGAGTATCATGTGCTGTATTTCTGACTTTATAGGAATTTATTTTGATTTGGACAATCTTAAAAATGAGGATAACTGCTTAGATGATCATGTGATTTACTTAAATGGTGTCCAAGCAGCCTGTCTATTTAGCACCTTTGAACTGTTCTCACAGTGATATGGTAGGGAAGGTAGGTAACGAAGACATTTTCAGTGTTTTCCCCAAGTCTTCCTTTGGTGCAGATACAAATATATAACATGCTGCTATATGGATGGAATTTCTACCAAGGCTATTTTGATTTTAAATTTACTTCTGCAATTACCAATTGTTTATAGCCAAATTAATTCTTAGCTCTTTTCAATAAACACACAGAAAATGCTACTTTTCATTATACAACTGGTAACTTCGTGCATCTAATGCATTTGTTGTTTTACCAATTCCTGAAAAAGAAATTCAGCAAGGCCTAAAGCTGGATTTTTAAGCTGGTCTTCAGTATATGCCAGAATCCCAAAGAGACAGGCTCTTATGCCATTGAAGGAATGGGTTTGCTAGCCAGAGGAGAGCAAGCAGGCAAAAAAGGCAAGCTTCCTTTTTCCATGTCCTTCATGTAGGCTGCCAGCAAAAGGTGTAGCCCAGATTAAAGGTGATCTTCCCACCTCAAAAGATCTGAATTAAAAGTGGGTCTTTCCACTCTCAATGACTTAAGAAAAAAAAAAATTCTCACAGGTGTACCCAGCCGTGTTGGTTTTAGTTAATTCCAGATGTAGTTAAGTTGACAACCAACAATAGCCATCATAAGGAGAAAATTAACTATTTATGAATACAAAAATAAATGAATGCATGTTTAACATTAAAATGTTAAAAGTAATGGGATCACATGAAGTAAATCGTAATTGCAGTAGCTTTATAAATAAGGAGACCTTTTCCTTTGCTGGAAGAAAGTGTCAGTCAAGGACTGATAGTATCTGATCTCAGCTAACCTTTTCCATCATTAAAAGGTACTGTTGCCCAATACCAGGAGAGGAGACTCCAATTCCCATCTGCATCACAGCTGTACCTATCTGTCTTCCTCCTGGAGGACTAGAGATGTGGAGGGAGACAAGGGTAACAGGGACGACTGAGTGTGGTCATTTCTAACCACAGCAGTTCTAGCCTTTTATGCCAGTGGAAGGAACAAGTGTCTTTTGTTCGTGATGCTGTCAGGGCGAGACAAATGATGTGAATTGTGTGTCTAGACAAGGATCAGAAGGCCACAGTGGGTTGGGCCACAGTGGGGAGGACATGTCCGCCCAACCAGAGCTGCTGCTCCGCTGTCCTGTCCTGTCCTCATCACAGAGATGATTGGCACACAGAGCTTCTTGACATTTGTCTCCTGTTGGTCAGGTGACTGGGATTTATGTTTTGTCAACTCCATTGTAAAAACTAGATTACAGGAACCCCAATTCTATGCAGCCAAAAGTCTTGTAGAATGTGTCTGTGGTATTTTTTGTTTGTTTGTTTGCTTTTGTTTTTGTTTTTGGAATTTTTTCTTTTTTTACTATTATTAAGAGATTTTCTATTCATTTTACATACCAACCACAGATGTCCCTCTCCTCCCTCCTCCTGCCCCCCCAGCCTTCCCCTCCAAACCACCTCCTATTCCCACCTCCTCCAAGGCAAGGCCTCCCATGAGGAGTCAGCAGAGCCTGGTACATTCAGGTGAGGCAGGTCCAAGCCCTTCCTCCCTACACCAAGGCTGCGCAAAGTGTCCCCCCATAGGTACTAGGCTCCAAAAAGCCAGCTCATGCACCAGGGACAGGTCCTGATCCCACTGCCTGGGAGCCCCCCCAAACAGTTCAAGCTAAACAACTGTCTCCTCTATCCAGAGGGCCTGGTCCAGTACCATGGGGCTCCTCAGCTATTGGTGCACAGTTCATGCGTTTCCACTAGCTTGGTTGACCATCTTTGTACATTTTCCCATCCACTCTGTCCTTGTTCCACTTGAACCTTCTGTTCCTTTATGTTCTCATCCCCCATCCCTTGCCCTCCATTACCTTCGTCCCCCCCAGTTTGCTCATGTAGATCTCACCTATTTCTCCTTCCCAGTATGACCCATGCATTCTTCCTAGGGTCCTTCCTCCCTGCTAGCTAGCCTCCCTGGAGCTGTGGGTTGCAGTCTGGTTATCCTTTGCTTTACATCTAATATCCACTTATGAGTGAGTACATACCATGTTTGTCCTTCTGAATCTGGGTTACCTCACTCAGGATGATATTTTCTAGTTCTATGCATTTGCCTGCAAATTTCATGATGTCATTGTTTTTCTCTGCTGAGTAGTACCCGACATCTGACAGAGGGCTGATCTCCAAAATATATAAAGAACTCAAGAAACTAGACATCAAAATACCTAACAATCTAATTAGAAAATGGGCCACAGAGCTAAACAGAGAATTCTCAATGGAAGAATCTCAGATGGCTGAGAGACATTTGAGGAATTGCCAACATCCTTAGTCATCAGGGAAATGCAAATCAAAAAGGACTCTGAGATACCATCTTACATCTGCCAGAATGGCTAAGATAAAAAAACACTGATGACAGTTTATTTTGGAGAGGATGTGGAGCAGGAGGAACATTCCTCCACTGTTGGTGGGAGTGCAAACTTGTACAGCCACTTTGGAAATCAGTATGGCAGTTTCTCAGAAAATTGGGAATCAATCTTCCTCAAGACCAAGCTATACCACTCTTGGGCATATACCCAAGGAATGCTCAATCATACCACAAGGTCACATGCTCAACTATGTTCATAGCAGCATTATTCGTAATAGCAAGAACCTGAAAACAACCTAGATGCCCTTCAATGGAAGAATGGATTAAGAAAATGTGGTGCATACAGTGGAGTGTCTGTGTTTAATACCATGGCACACTTCTGATCTCAGGATTCCTGTAAACTCACATATTTACAGTGGACTTCAAAGAGCTTTGGTTGGTTGATAGAAAATAGTGCCTGAGTTAGAACTTAAAAATTGGAGAAGCTTAGAAAATCAATTCTTATTAAAGTAGCCACCTGTTCTGTTGATATAAACATTTTTGTATAGAATATATTTCTGGAACAAATTAGCCAAAGGGTCCATGCATTCCTTTGCTGCCAGTGTCTTGTGTCTATGGTGTTATAGAAGAGCTGGGATCTCAGATCTATGTTGGAGGGTTTGCATTCTGTTGAAATAAGTTGCTTTGGTTCTGTTGTGTGAAGAAAATCTGGCTTTATACAGATGTTCATTTAGGGAAGGGAGGAATGTTTAACTGGTTATTCAAGTAATAATGGATATTCTGTTTAATATACCAAAACTCGACTGTTTTTAATTTCCTGAGGGTGAATTGCGGTGTGAATCCACAGTCACGTTGGTGCCTTTCAAATGGTGCTGTTATATATAAGACCTACCAATGTCTTGCTATTTGAATGGATCTGTTAGCCTTACATAATTCTGTAAAACTACATTGAAAATTGTAGTTCTATCTATATTATGACAAAATACTATGTTAAAATGTCTAATTTGTTAATAGTTTATGTTAAAGGTTTTACCAGAAAAGCCTTTACATTCTGAGAAACTATCAGGATCATAGTAGTTGAAACATTTTTTTTTTTTCTGAATGAAAATTCTCTATCAGTCATTAACAACAGTTGCTCTGCAATGACTGATGAAATTGAAGTTTGGGTAATCATACTCTGTAGTATGTCATTTGCTCTTTCAACCAAAAAATGGTGTTCTATGAAAAATACTAACTTTGCAACTCTAGCATTGGACAAGCATTTATGGTATGCTTTGCCACATATAAAGTTTGTGCATTTTTAGTCATTAACAATTTTAAAAACCTTGTAAATCAAGATTCAATGTTCAGCAAAATTACTTTTTTTATCAAAGTTATAATTCTTAAGAGAAGCTAATTTTTTTTTTAAAGTATCGTGTTTATTTCTAAGTAATAACAGGAATTCCACCTTGGTACTGGTGCCTGGTCTGCATCAGCAGTGTAAATATTAACAGCAGCAGACTGATCACGTAGCCGTATTATTGTGATTATATTATTTCCCCACAGCATTTGTCATCCCTTCTTTTAAGTGTCTTTAGGGATGAAAAGATAACTTAAAAAACTGATTGTGAGGTTTAAGGAATGAACAGTTTAGACCTGGAGCCTGTGTACCATTCTCTGTCCTTACACTGTTACTGACGTTTCTCAGCTCCTGTGGGCTAGGTCCAAGTATACCATTCTTGCTCAGTGCAGAGCTGCACTGAACATGTTTTACTGATGGTGACAATAGTTGTGGCTTTTATTCATTGGATACAGAAGCAGAATTGCAGTGTTCAAGCTCTTTTTTAAGAAATGGAACAAGTATATTCGTTTGCATACCTCTGTGTAAGTGAAAAATCTTGTTTTCAATGAAAAGAAGGGCATGTGGCCTAAATTAATCACATAGTACAGAAGAGTAAAAAACAAAAAGTGACAACTCTTTTTATCTCCTTTCCTACTTTTCATTAGAGCTAACGACTATCCACAATGTCAGACACACACACACACACACACACACACACACACACACACACACCTGCACATGTACACCCCTACCCTGTGGCCAGTCAATGTGATATGTACACAATCAGAGAACACCAATGTAAGTGTTTGGTAGTGTTTATTTTGCTTTTTATTGATCAAACATGTTCCCAGGAGGCTTTCTGTTTATTAGCTTTTAATAAAAGATTGCATAGTAAATAAATAAATACCAAGATTTTTCTTCTTTTCACTGCTTTTGGTAGATTTATAGAAGAAACTATTAATTTGCAAGGCTAGTTCATAGTAACCATGTTTGGATTGTGAAAGATATGTTCATGTATAAAGCAGAGCGTTAGCTCAGTACTGCTTTGGTTTATCAAGGTTTATTGGGCATCTAATCTCTGTGGGGGGAGTTCACTGTCATTTGTGTGCCTTGGTTTTGAGAGAGCTAGTTTTGCTTTTCAGATGTGATCGATCTCACCGGAGATGACAAAGATGATCTTCAGAGAGCGATTGCTTTGAGTTTGGCAGAATCAAACAGGACATTCAGGGAGACTGGAATAACGGATGAGGAGCAAGCCATCAGCAGGTAAGAGCATGTTCACAGCATGCCACTGTGAATCCCTCTACACTCCAGAAAGGAAAAGACAGACTTGAAGTTTAAGAGCAGTAAGATACTTCATTCCAGGAAAATCACTGATATGTGCCTGTATTGTTTTTAAATTTCATGTAATCAAACATCCTTTAGTTCTGAACCTTTTAATTACTTTTTAATTATGGAGTTCATAATTTTGTCACAAATTTATTTTTTTAACTTTTTATTTCTTTTTGTTCTTTCGCATCTACTTTCAGGAATTTATCACAGGAGTTGAGTTTTTTTTTTTTTAATAAGCTGATGGTAAATGTTTTTTACTTCATTGGACATATGATTTGGTACATAATTATTTTGTGTAGTGACATTTTTTATTGCCTTTGTGTGTACATAGGAATGTTCATATGTGCTTGTTTGTGGAGGATAAAGATTGTAAAATTAAAGGTATACTTGCTGCAAATGTTATTTTTCAAATGCATATATACTTCTGTTTACATCAACTTATATAAGCATATTAATATGAAAATATCTAGAAGCTTATAACCCAGATTAGTATCTATAATTCTGTCATATGTTTCCTTGATATTTTGGTTGTGAGCTTAGCTTTTTTGAAAATTACTAAATATTTATTTGGTTTATATTTAAATTGCCACCTTACAAATGTATATTGCTAGATTATGATTCTTTTCTCCAGTTGTAATCCCTGCTACTTATTTACTTGTTTATTTCTTTGGAATTTTTGAGACAGGGTTTTGTTGTGTATCTGATGGTAACCTTGAACTCATGATCAGAGT